>NC_143550.1:58145000-58445000 GCF_054136105.1 Typopeltis vanoorti | reverse complement strand
AAAAAAAATAAATAAATATTATATCTAAGTTACTATTATTCATATTCTTTTTCCATTCTCGAATGTTAATTGATTATGTAAATAAATTTGTTATAGTATGCCCACCGTTTGTAGATCTCTCCTTGGCATTTTGCCAAGAATAGTCGATTCATGCTGAAGGGGAAAAAGAAATGAAGGATGTTTCGCATGTAATTTCACATGTTGGTGACCACAAATTGGTCACCAACATGCGAAATTACATGCTTTCTTGTCTGTCGCTGTACTAGTAGTAGCTTGATTTTTGTTGTCGCTTTTTTGTATTTTTTTTATTTATTATTAATTTGTATGATGGATCCAGTACAGTCAACAAGTTCTGTTGTTAAACGTTTCAGTAGCTCTTGCAAAAGAATATTGAATAATGAGCTGACATTCTGCAAAAAAGAATCGTCTCCTTGTTCCCCTTTCTCGAGTCATAAAACGTGCAAGTGCAATTGAAAGCGTATCAGGGTCGACTGTTAAAAGAATTCGTAGGGAATCAAATGGTGAAGGTAAGCCAAAATTTAAATCTCCTAAAAAAAAAAAGCACCAGAGAAAGAAAATCATCTAAACCGTAGCTTTTGAATGATTTTGATGTAGACGTTATAAGAAGAACTATTCACGAATTTTACGTGGTCGAGAAAAGAGTGCCAACTGTTCCGAAATTGATTCCTGTGCTTAAAGAAAAAATTAATTTTCTTTGGAAAAGAGAAACTTCAAGGAAAATACTTCATAAAATCAGATTTTGTTTTAAAAAGTCTCAGAATAAAAGGAAACTTATCATGGAGCAAAGTGATATTGTTTTATTTAAAACGCAGTATTTAAGAACAATGAGACATTTCAAGGAGGAGAAAAGACCGATTGTGTATCTAGATGAAACTTGGATTGATAGTAATTTAACTTATGGAAAATATTGGTGGCAGTCTAAAGAAGAATGTGGAGTGCTACAAACCGAAAATGCCTCAAGGCACATAATAATTTTGTGTGCAGGTGGAGAAATGGTTTTTTTTTTTACCGAATTCAAACTTACTATACAAAGCCAATTCAACTACTGCAGATTACCATGGGCAAATGAATTCTACGATCTTCGAAAAGTGGGCAGAAGAAAAACTGATTCCAAACCTTCCTAAAAATGCTGTTGTTATAATTGATAATGCTTCATATCACTCTATTCGATTAAACAAAGTTCCAAATTGGTCTAATAAGAAGCAAGTTCTTATGGATTGGCTCTCTGCAAATAACATTTCTCATTCCCCAGATATGCAAAAAATTGAATTGCTTAATTTGGTCAAAAGAAACTCGCCCACAACTAAACTATTTAAATTCAACATGATGCTCAAAGATCATGGATTTCTAGCTTTGAGACTACCACCATATCATTGCGATATTAATGCTATCGAGTATGTTTGAGCAGAAGTGAAAAGTTTCATTCGCCATCGCAACGTAACTGTGGATATTGACATGTGTCGAAACTTTTTAAGCTTTCAGAACAGGCGATTGAAAGTATTACAGTTCAAAACAGTGATGGCGATTCAGATGACTGAAGATTAAAAGGATTTGATAATGGTATTTTTTTTCCAACATTTTTTTTGCATGGGTTGTTAAAAGAGTCACAACAAGTCATAAATAATTAATCGGTTTAGGACATTAAAGTGTCTCAGTTCTTTCAACTGTAAGTTTAGAATATCTAAGTTCACTGAAAAAAATTTCTGTTTTTCTGTATAATTATTTTTATTTTATAGAAAACTTTCTTAAAAATAAACTTAGTTACATTTTTGTTTTATGCTATACCTTTTTTAATTTTGTTAATATTCTACGTACATTTTTCCAACTGTTATACAAGTAAAATAGTTACACTTTAAAAACAGCAACGTTCGTAAAAGAAAAGCTAAATTTTCCGACCTGTAATAATAAACAAACTCATCCCAGATGACAGATTGATTATCCTATTATCAGAATGGATTCTCCTTTTTCTGACATGCGCAGAAGTGTCGAAGGATCTCTAATCAGTGGACGAACTATATTGCTTATCAGGTAACCTGACAGAAATAGGAAGAGAAGACCATAGAAAGTATCTCCCCTATGGCTACTACAGAAAATCAGCCTTGCTAATTACATTCTACCTACTTTGTATTAAATGTGATATCCACCCAGAATGTCAACTATTTTGGATCTCCATATATTTCTATCCTGAACAATCTCTCTTTTCACATATTGCGTGTATCCAGAAAGTAAGTTTTGATTGGCTGTAAATGCATGAAATTATATTTTCGATATTGCTTTATTGTCAACATGCTTACATCTGCTGTCATCTTCTTCACATTCACCCTATACTGACACTGTTGATATCAAAAAAGTTTTTGTATTCCTTCATTCAAGTAGTCAGTGTTTCGACACAATCTATCATGACTGTCTTCAAACCATCATTGCTGTTGAATTGTTAAGCTGCTAAAAATCTCTTCTAGTGGAGAAAAAAATTCAAGTCACTGGGTGCAAGATCAGGACTACAGGGTGGGTGGCAAGAATTTCAAGTTGAATTGTTCCAGCAGTTGGCATGTTTGAGTAACTGTGTGTGTGTGGGGGGGGGGGGGGATTGTGCATTGTAAATCATAACAACTGTGGAGCTGAGGAGGCCTCATTCTTTGTTTTGAACTGACTGCCAGAACTTTTTTAAGTCTCACAGTACACATGTTCATATACTGTTATTATTTGAGGCATAAAGTCAATGAGCCCACCACACTTGTCACAAAACATAGTATACATGATATTCCTGGAGGAAAGTGTCTGCTTGAATTTCTTTGACTTTGGAGATCCACTATGCCACCACTGCAGTGATTGATGCTCACTACCTGGTGTCACGTGAGAAATCCAGGATTCATCTCGTCACATCGTGGTTCAAAAATCAGTCATCTTCATTATGATAATCACTTCAAAAAATTTGTTCCCATTGTATGTTTTGTTATCATCAGTGAGCCTTTTTTGCATCCATCTTGTAGACAATTTGCAACAAGTATTCTGTGATGATTTTGTATAGTAAAGTATGAGAAATGTGCACGAAATGTATGCTCAACTCAGAAATGGTGATCCTTGTTTAATCAAACCTTCTCAACCCTTGGACAAGCAGATCAGGCAGTGATTAATGATGGACAGCCTTCACTGCCAATAAATTTCAGCTAGGTGACTATTTTTGGCAGTCAAAACTTTTATCACTGACCATATCTCACAACTGCTGGGATTCTTGATCTTTTTACTCCTTTTAGAGAACTTATAAACAAAGGCTGAAAATTGACAATGCATACTTCTAAAATCCAGCAACATAAAATTTTGTCTTCCAAATACAAACTTTCGGACAAACTTGTATGAAAAATTAAACATGTTAACTTCATTGATTGATCACTGAATCAAAATTGATTCAATGATCAGTTTTTGAACACAATTCAGCATTTTCTGGGTGATATTTTGTTTATTATTTTATCAACTAGGAACACTGTCCTATATTAAACTATACTGCACTGATTATAAAATTTGAAATATATGCTATAAAATTTTAAGTACCGCATATATATATAATGATTTTGAAACATCTGTTATCTTTTGTGAAAATGATTGTGATTTAAAAATTGAAGCCTAATGATGTGCATTCAAATAATTTATATGTACTCCAAAATCACTTTCCTTTAGTATTTAAATCTCTTAGTGTTTTCACAGGCCTCTAGTAATATGCTCAAGCGTAAGCTCATTGTTCACATTCTACTTTGTAATTAACTACTGTTTAAAAAAAGTTTTATCATCAGCAGATTCATCAAATTCCTGGTATACCCTCAGGGGATTGCGATATATACCGTACGCCCACAGATGCGAGACCCTTTGGCATTTCTGCACATGTCAGAAGAAGAAGAATCCATTCCGATAATAGGGATAATCAGTCCGTATTGTGGGATGAGTTGTTTATTATTATACATTAGAGAATTAACTTCTCTTTTATGAATATTGTAGTTTATAAAGTGGTAACTATTTTGTTTATATAACAGTTAGAAAATTTTACATATAAAGCACATGATTTCGCGTGTTGGTGACCAATAAGTACATTGCCTTGTTTCTTTCTCCCTTTCAACATGAATTGACATCTTGGCACTGAGCCAACTGAGGTTCTTGTATCTGTAGTCGGACAGTATTATGATAACATGACGTCAAAACATTACATCATTAATAACAGCTCAATTATTAATTTTCTTCAAAATTAATCCATCTGTGAAGACTCCAGTATTATCAGATATTATATTTTCAGTCTTCTAAGGCACTTCGTAGTATATCAAACCACCTAGATCTTCATCTTCCTCTGAGACTTTCCTGCCATTCTGGCAAAATAACATTTGTTTTGCTAACCTTTCCTCTCCCATTCTGTTTAGGTGACCATATCACTTGATTAGCTTTACAAATGCATTCCTGAATGCTAACATGTCAAGTTCTTTAATAATATCCTCATTTTTAATGTGATTCTATTATTGATATCAACTGATCACTCCCTTAATCTTTCTCAGAATTCTTATATCTGTGGTCTCCAGCCTTTGATCAAGTGTTTTATTTCTAACCTAGTTCTCATATCCTTCTTCTTCCTATCATGGATTTTAGGCCAAGTGACCTGTTCTAGTCTCATGCCATCGCTTTCTTAGTCTTCTAATTCTTCTCTTTTCCCAATTTATTTTATGTTCATATAGAAATTTTTGGTAGTCCGCTACTGTCCGTTCCATTTAGATGTTCTAACCATTCAGTCATCAGCAGATACAAATTTGATTTTATAAAACCAACCAGCTGAACATTTGCCTCCTATCCAAATGGAAGTCATGCTTCTGGTCACTTGCTAAGGCCAATAGACAACTTCTGCTTTCTTGCACTTCTATCTGTCTCATCCTGATGGCACAACTGTTTACTTCACCAAAAGAAAGCTGACCTCCTGGCATTGCTTTTTTCCTCCAACCACTTGCATAAATGACCAAGTGAAATCACTGCCTACCATAACAGAAACCGAGCTCCATATACCTCCTATGTTGTTTCAACAAAAAGTCACCAAAAAACTACTAAATAACTTAGTAGTAAATAACTTAGATACTAAAAAAGTCTTCTGGTCCTGGTGGCATCTCTCCAATCTACTATACATATGTGGTACTTATCCCAATGCATGGAAGCAATCTCATATCCATCCTATTCCAAAAAAGAGTAATAAAAGTTTACTGTCAAACTACCGACTAATTGTCATCACCTCTGTTGTCTCCAAAATAACGAAGAAAATCATCAATAGCTAACTCTTCAACTACTTAGAGGCCCACAAATTAATCTGGTAAGGATTCTACCATTCAAGATCTACAGCTAACCTTGTAGCTTACATCACCCAATCACTGAACACATACCATGGAAAGTTTTGGAAAAACTTGTGCTGAATGATCAGCAATGAATACTATAGCTGCTCTTTTTCCCTGATCATTACTGCCTGAATATAAGTTTTAAGAGGTTTTTTTTTTTTATCTTATTCACACACAAAAGGCTACAAGATCTATACCACATTAGAATCATGTGTGAGCAAGAGGAATAGAAGAAAGGAAGAATCTATCCACATTTTTCTTAAACAACTGAAGGTTATAATCTTTGGGGAATGCAGAGTGGGAGGGAGGGACTGTTCCAAAGAATAGAAGTGGATGGAATGAAAGAGGAGGTAGTGAAGTTGGTTCAGTGAGTTTCAAGATGGACTATAAAAAGGTGTTGGTTAGCAGTGGCTCTTGTTTTAATGATTTTGGAGGAGAGGAAGAATAATGGTGACCAATTCAGTAGAGCACTGTCCATGAAAGTATCTGTAGAAGAGGAACAAGGCAGAAACTGAACTTCTGTGTGAGTGAGAGAGAGATGGATCATTAATTAGCTGGAATGTCCTCTTCTGGATAGAACTGAGCAATCTTAGAGAGGATTTTGGTGCACCACACCAAATCCGGGACCAATATTCTATGGCTGGGAAGATTTAGACTTTGTATAGAGTTAGCAGCTGTAAAGGTGTGAAGTAGTGTCTTGTGCAAAAAAAGTACACCAAGTTTTTTGGCATTTCCAGAAGCTATAGTTGAAATATGGTTGTGCAAGGAAAGATCGGAGGTGCAAGTCAGTCCAAGAAGAGAAATCTGATCATGTTTGGATATCTCAGTATTACTGAAGGTAAGGGGTAGGGATGTGAGCTCTTTCTTGTGAGAAATCAGACAGAACTGACTTTTGGTGGCACTAAGATCTACAAGGTTGTCCTTGCCCCATTGGGATATAGCTAGGAGATCAGAGTTCATGTCAATAGTCGTGGTGGATCTTGAGGATTCTAATACGTGATCACTACAAGGTTTGTCAAGAAGGAACAGAATGCACTGTCATTGACCATACTATGGATAGGAATGGAAGTCTGTGAGAGGGAGTAATTTTATACAAGAGGAAGAGAGTGGGTGAAAGAACAGAACCCTGGGGCACTCTTGCTTTGGTGGGGAAATATGAGAAAACTGTCTATTATGGCACATGATGAATGACTATTGAGAAAGTTGGCAATCCAACTGCAGAGTGTGGAAGAGAGACAATAGGATAGCAGTTTAGTAGTAGTTTTAGTTAGCAGTTAAGCAGGCCCCTGTGCCAAATCTGATCAAATGCCTTTGAAATGTTGAGGGCAACTATGTGAGTTTCTTTAAATTTTTCCATAGCTTGAGTGCAGAGGTGGGTGGTGAAAGCAAGATCAGCTGTAGATCATGAGTGGCAGAATCAGTACTGCTGGTCACTGATTAGTTGGTAGGTCTCTAGGTGGTTCAAGAGTTGGTTGTTGATGACCTCCATAATTTTAGAGAGGACAGAAGTGAGAGCAAGTGGATGGTAGTTCATTGGTTGACTTTTATCACCTTCCTTTAGGATGGGCTGGATGTAGATCTGTTTCCATCTTGTAGGTAGATGCTATATGAATAGGATAAACTGACAAGATAGGTGTTAGTTTTGGGGCACAATTCTTTAACACAATAGGTAGGATACCAGCAGGAACAGATGCCTTGTTTGTGTAGAGTTTATTAAGGATTCTTTGAATTTCTTTTTGTCAGAAGACTATGAGTGACATGGAAGGAACTTTGCCCAGGTCATCAATGCAGGAATTGAAAGAAAAAAGTGATGCCAGTAAGTCAGCCTTGTCTTTAGGTGAGGTAACAGCAGCACCATCTAAATGCAAGCGTGGTGGAAACCTGTATGGGCAGAAGTTGCATCTAATGGCCTTGGCATGGGACCAAAAGGGGCGACAGCCATTTGAGCATTTGGCCGATTTGAACTTTATGATGATTCTTTTACAATTGTTGCAAGCTGCAGCATATTCAAAGTGAGTAGTAGAGTTTTGGTCTTGAGTCATTCATGATATCTCACAGAGGGTTTTTCTTTTACTGCATTTGCACAATTTTTTTGAGAACCAAGGCTTGGATGTGGTTGAGAATTTGGAGTGGAATAAGGGATAAAAGCCTTCATTCCTGTGGGGACAATTTCTGCTCTTCGGTGTGAACAGGTGTTTGGATCAGAAGATCCAAAATCATGGGAAAAAGGAATGGAAGTCTCTGAGATTGTCCCATTTGGCACCCTTGTAGTGCCAAGAGACACTAGACTGTGAACTGATGGGCAAAGTTGTTCTGTGGCAAAAGACGTATGAGGTTGTGAGAGTTACCAAGAGAACTGAGAACCACAGTATACTTGGAAGGAAAGCTAGTTAGGAAGAGGTCACATGTGTTGGTAAATTGGAGAGGGTTGTCAGGTATTCCGGTAAGAAGAATGATGATCTGTGATAGGACAATGATGATGGAAAACACCTCAGCATCCCTGCCTGCTTGATTAGTGAAATTGCAGAAGGGAAGTCAATATGAGTCATGGACATTGAAGTCCCCCCCCCACACACACACGCAGGATAACCTCACTATCAGGATGTTTCGACTACAG
The DNA here is from genome assembly GCF_054136105.1 of Typopeltis vanoorti. Lineage (NCBI taxonomy): Eukaryota > Metazoa > Arthropoda > Arachnida > Uropygi > Thelyphonidae > Typopeltis > Typopeltis vanoorti. The sequence continues at coordinate 58,437,008 of NC_143550.1, read as the reverse complement.
ACAATCATGATTTAGAGAGAGAGTGTTGAAGAAGTTAGAGTGGTTAATGGAGTTTGGAGAGCGATAAGAGAGCATATGAAAAGGGCAGGTTGATTTGGTAAAGAAATTTTGAGCAAAGGCAAGATCAAACTGGAGGATTCGAGGTTTGTGATCTCTGGTATGGTATGTCATTTCTGATGAATGCACAAGTGCCACCCTTGTGGTAGAAAGAACTGTGTAATGTGTAGTTTGGGCAGTTGGGGTTCCCTGTTGGGGTTTTGATAGGAATAGTATTTCTGGTTTAGATGACTGTAGGTAGTGGTGCACAGCATTTATACTGCTGCTTAGGCCATGCATGGTTTTTGAAATGGATGAAAAAACTTTTTTTTTTCTGGTAAGAATTAATGTTGGTGGGTTGTTTGGTTGGATTTTTTTTTTCCTTTTATGGTGTTTTGTTGGATTTATATATAGTTTTTTAACTATTAAGTCTGTTAGAAAGTGATGCTTCATTGGATTTCTGTATTTTTCGAACCAAAAGACACACCTTTTTATGTAGAGAAATTGACTTAGAATTCGGGTGTGTCTTATGGTCCAAAGGTAGGTGATACTGGGTAAGTCTTGGATTCCCATGTTTTCAATGTGAGCCAAATACAAAAACTTTACTGGTGTCAACAGTAGTTAGTGGACGAACATATGCAGTTTTGAATGGTTCATTTGGATTACTTTTATAATTTGTTGAATTTTTTTATTGTCATAAAACTATAAACATGAGTGTAAAACATAAGACTTTCGTATAATGTGAGTTATAAACTGATTATGATAAATTATGCAAAACAACATGGAAACGGAGCAGCAGAAAGACATTTTGGTTCACTGCCAACAGAAAAAATGATTCACGAGTGAAGAAAACAAGAAGAAAAATTGAAACTACAAAGTAAACATAAAAAAACATTCTATGCGCACCTTGAAAAATGGCCAGAATTAGAAGTATACAAATGAAAAATTGGATAACCAATCACCGAAGTATTGGAATATCCGTTTCTACAAAAATGATAATTTTTGAAGCGAAACAATGGGCGGATGCTAATGGCATTACAGATTTTACCAGATCACCCTCTTGGTGCTTTAGATTTATGAAAAGACATGGGCTATGCATGCAAAAGAAAACCACTCTAGCCCAAAAAATGCCATTTGACTATGAAGCTAAAATTATAGAATTCCACAGATTTGTCATATCAATCAGAAGGAACTTTAACTTTGAGCTTAGTCAAATTGCAAATATGGATGAAGTGCCTCTAACATTTGATGTTCCTTCAAATCGTACTGTAGATACAAAAGGTATCAAATCAATAGTGATAAAAACAACAGGTCACGAAAATAATCACATCACTACACTGTAGTTTTAGCTTGTTGCACAGATGGAACAAAACTAACCCCCATGTTGATCTTCAAAAGAAAAACATTACCAAAAGATGAAATTCCCTGTGGCATTTTAATCCACGTTCAAGATAAAGGTTGGATGGACAAAAAAAGGAATGAAATGATGGCTACAAAAAATATGGGCAAAATGTCCAGGTACATTGTTTAAAAAGCGTGCAATGTTAGTGTGGATCAATTTAGAGAGTGCATAAAACTGAATCAACCAAGAAGATTCTAAGAGGAATGAACACAGAACCAGCTGTTATTCCTGGAGGCCTTACAAGTATTCAATTACAACCCTTGGATGTGTCAATTAATAAACTGTTTAAAAAATTTTTATGAGAAGTGGAACAAATGGATGGCAAAGCCAAATCACAATTTTACAGCAACAGGATGTACAAAACAGCCAAAAATTTCAGAATTGTGTACCTGGGTGAAAAATTCATGGGAAGCTGTAAAAGAAGAGATGATTATTAAGTCTTTTAAAAAATGCAGCATAAGTAACACAATGGATGATACTGAAGATGACTTAGTTTTTGAAGAGAGTGATAACAATAGTTCAGACAACAATACGAAAACTGATAGTAAAGAGACGAGTGAAGATGAACAAATGCTGCTGGTACAAGTTATGATAATAATAAATTAAATTTAAGGTTTGTGAATATTTTTATATAATAATATTTTTTCTAAAAATTGTCTCATAAATTTGGGGTGCATCTTATCATCCGGAAAATTATAGTAAGTTTTTCTATGGAACATAACCCATTTCTTTGTGTTCCTGTGTCAAGACGATACATTTTTGCGATTCACAACAAGTAGAATTGCTTGATTGACAATAATCAGTTTTTTTTAATTCGTATGCAACTGTTTATTTATACTAGATGTATCTCCTCTATGTTTTGCTGTCTATATGAATAACAGCATCATTGGGGAACACAGAAAGCTTCATAAGGTGTTGAGTGCTTTGAAGGCCATTCTGATGTTGTCTAGCACTTTCTATGCTTCCCTAAAGACAAAGTTCCATTTTATAAACATCCGAGTGTATACAAGATTATATGCTCTTGTGGAAAGACACATGTAGGCCAGATTGGGAAAAGTTTTGAAATCTGCAACAAACAACATATGGGCAATGTTGAAAACAAATAGGAAGGAAAAAAGTGGACTCATAGTGCACATCCTCAAAGAACATCGCACGGTAAATTGGCAAGCATTCTCTATGCCATATTTAGAAGAGAATTAGTTCAACAGGTTGTTCAAGGAATCGTCCGAGATCAATTCACTCAAGAGGCTCCTCTCTAATAGAAATCAAGGAATGATCCTTCATGATATCTGAAAATCATTAATTTACGTGTGTAAAATTAAAGGCCTCTCCTAGGTAGGCATTAGGCAGTGTTGTGTAAACTATATGTGATATATAGAGTTTACACAACAATGCCTAATGATACTCATCATTAGACTATTATCCCTGTCTTTTCAACTATAGATATTAACCACTGTAGGAAAACATTTAATCTTTTGTCATTTTTTATTTGTATTAAATAACCTCCTGATGATGCTGTTAGTCATATAGACAGCAAACACATAGAGGAAATACATCTAGTATAAATAAACAGTTGCATACAAGTTAAAAAAAAATCAAGTAAATCTATTTGTAGTGAATTGCAAAAAAGGTATCATCTTGACAGGAAGACAAAGAAAAAGGTACTTTGAAAAACTTTTTGAACTATTGTTTGTAGGAGAATTTTTGTGATCCACAGTAATATATTATTTCTTTGGGTTGTGGAGCAAAGTATTATTCGATAAGGAAGAGATAAAAAGTGGGGCATGCTGTGAGAGGTGACAGACTTATAAACATACTGCCACACAGAGGGAATTCAGTCTCCTGTCCATACATTGCCTTGACAGTTTCCCCTGCATCCACAGTATTTGGTCTTCCTCTAGTCACGAACTGGCAAAATACGTGGTTGCAGGATTTGATACTAACTGATTGGGGAAGCATCCACATTTGTTACTAAATGGTTTGGTTTCATGTACTAACCAGCAGCTGGCCTGTGGAACTGTTTTACTGTTGTACTCTCGAATGGGGAAGGGTCTAGGGCCCTCCTACAGTGAGAATGGTACATCATTAAGGGCATATGGGAAGAGTGGGGGGGGGGGGTAGCCACTTCAAGTTTCTAATAAGCAAGGTGGTGATATTTCACTGGGCAATTAAAGACATCTACTTCCTAGAGGTCTAGTTGGCATTTCCTCCAACTAAGGAAGATATACTCTTGCAGCGGCAACGTTTGCCAGAGCGCTGTTTCTGGAAACAGGCTATACCACAGAGAGGTGGGGATGACTTCTGTCCATTCATGAAGTGGCTGTGAAATTATATGCCAATTTGTTATATGTTACATGGTATCAAATTTATTCTAGGTCTCTCTATCATGCTCGCTCACTCGAATGCACGCACACACACAGAGAGAAATTCTACAGTTATGAAACTCACACAGATGTATTTCTTAAAAGACTGTAAATTGTCAGCAAGAGTGCATTTGATTATGGTTGAAAATCTATAGCATATTTAATATTGTGGGCAGGCTAAAAGTTAGATAATGCAGGAAACAATTTTTTTTGATTCTCCAGATTTAACCAACTAAAATATGAATCATAAAAATGTTTTTTTTTTTTAATATATCATTGGGAACTCTTCATATAAGTGACTTTTACTGCACTTCATGTGATTAAATAAACTGTGTTTTATTTAAAGGTGATGAAACATGAAATATGTGAATGCATTCTGAAAATATATTATAACAGGATCAACCAGATCACTTGAATTAAACACATCGAACTACAACACTTACCGCTAACCAGTTTGTAATCTCATCCTTTTCTTTCTGGGCAGGATCTAATTTTTGTGCAGCACCTAAACCCTCTTTGGAGTATGCTTTGGTTTTAGTTTCCCTTTCTACTACTTTAAACCTTTCCATTTGCTAGAATAAAAAGATAATATGCTTATTCTTCAGCACAAATAATATTTAAAAAGATTCGCAATAACCTATTGAAGGCATTTTAAAATCTTTGCAAATATCTTTTTATAACATACCATGCACGAATTGCTAGTGGTATTCGAGATGTGTTCCAACATGTTTGAATTTTGTTCAGTATATACAACAGTTTGAATAGTATATGTTTGATGCATTCGTTAAAGAAATGAGCAACGAATACCTGGAACAAAGGATTCATCATTTCTTTATGTTTATGGAGGGATATAATATTCAGACCCCGTATTTTTAAATTGGTAAAATACTTTCAATAAATTGAAAAATTATTTGGTTATCCAGAATCATACTGCAGCGACAATTTTAAAAAATGTTTGGCACAAAGTGGTGTGGATGTAACTTTCAAAATTATAAGCACAGGAACTAAATACAAAAATGTGATTAATTTTACTAATCTTGTGGTTAGTCAAATATAAGCACAAAGAAAGGTTATTATGGTACAAAAACATCTCACTGAAGAACAAAAGTTTCAAACAAAAACAATCCTAACATATTCATTCAGTGGACTTGGTTCTAGCTGACTTGTTTCAATCCCCAAAATTTAAAAAAATAAGACAAAACACAATAAATACTTCAAGGGATAATACTTTCAGTTCACAGAAGACATTCAGCAAAATATGACCACTCTTTAAAAATTATCTTTAATAATTATCTTTAATAGTGACAAAGTTGTACAACCTCCAACAGATTTGCACAAATTCTAGAGGCGTTTCCAGCTCTCTAGAATTAATGTACCAATCACTGCAATTAAGGAATTGTGGTCATTTTTCCTGGAGATGAATATCCACAACTCAAACTAGTTTTCCTTCTCCCATCACTGATGAAACTGGGGGGGGGGTATCAAGATATTTGCTGTTACTAATGACCTAACACACTCCACTAATCACTAGAATACTGGATAGCTCTCACCATTCTGCTAACATCCTTGACCTTTTCTCAACCAGCTCTCCTTCCAAATACATTGCTTTCATCAAATACATAGTCTTTCAACATAAAAAGAAATCAAAAGAATTCTGACTGGCACGGATGACAAACAAACATTTAGTCTTGAAAATATTCCACTGTACTTCAAAAATAATACCTATTCAATTTTTCCAATCTTTCAAACTTGATCCACAACTTGGAAACAAGTCTATATTGTTTCCTTACTTCAGTTATGCAACATGGTTCTCTCAGATATCAAGGTCATCAACAGCCATCTTCTTCTTCATCTTCCCTGGAGACCCATTAGTGATCATGCAAAATATATTCTGTCACTCTCAATTCACAGCTGATCTCTTGGCTATCACTCACTCACTTTTGGATGCAAGTCACGGAAAGGTTTATCCTTTCCTTCAATGTTACAACCTGATCAGGATTCATTCATTTCCATAAAATTATAGAGAGTACGCTATATTATATTTCAAACAGTATGCTAAAGTGACAATAATTTGATCAACCATTATTCTACTGGCCTGACCACTAGTGGAGAAGAAAAAAAAAAATCTCCATCAAAGCTATTATCCGATTTATACCATCATCAGAAACCAAATTCATACTGATACTTTTAATACAGCATGGTGGCCTAATCAATAATTTAACATCGGTGTTAAGGCTAAGATCCTGGATTAATAGTTCTAATTATAATTTAAAATGAACTCTTAAAACAAAATGTTATATGGGCCATCCATATTCTTGGGATTTTTAAACCATCATGATTGTTAAGATTAAGGTTGATAAGAATTTCACAAGTCTTTTTAAATTTGTATTCATACCATATTTTGGTGTGATGTAACGAACATGTGCCTTTCCAGTCATTTCTGTGCACAGTATTCAGGGTATGATAAAAAAAATGACACGTGGGATTTAATAACTATGGTAAATGCCATGTGTCGTTTATGTTCCTTTTTTATGATAGGAATAGGGCGTCTGGTTTCACCTATATAAGGCAAATTACAGGTACACTGAATACAGTATATATATACTCCAGGATGGGCCAGGAAGCGGATCCATGGAGGAGCTGAATAAATTCTTTAATTTGGCAGGAGGTTTAAATTTGGCATTAAGGTCGTATTTCTGTAGAATTCTGTTTATTTGATATCCCTTTACTAAACAGAATTCTACAGAAATACAACTTTAATGCCACTTAGAATGGCTATAGTTTTATAGTAATCTATTTGATTTTTTATTATTAGGGCAGTCTTGTGAAGAATTTTGTTTACAGAATTTTTTCTCTAGCCATTTTTTAGAAAGGTATTGCTGATAATTTTTAAAGCCCTGTTTTTAGCATGTTAATAACACCTAGTTTTTGTATTGAGCAGCGTTTAGTAGTAAGAGTTTATGTGTAGTCATACAGTAAACAGTAAAGGAAAGCCTGCCAGATGGAAGATGTGTGACAAGTATATCAAGAAATAGAAGTGTGCTCTGATTTACAATTTCAATTGTGAATTGTATGCATTTGTGTTCATTTAGGTGGCTGAGGAGTGTCTAACATCAAGCAACCATGGGGTCAGGTAACAAAAATATTGTCAAAGTATCTAAGCCAGACTTTGGGTTTTAAACTAAAGTAATCTAGAGCACATTGCTCAAAAGTTTCCATATAAAAGTTAGTAATTGTTGGGGATGCCTTGCATACAAAGAGGTTTTTTTTTTTTTTTTTTTACATAGGAGGAGAAATGATCTACCAACACATTGAGTATCAATGCTAGTTTCTTAGATGATAATTGGGGCTATTGATACCTTCAACTATCAGCTGAAGTGGTACGTTCTGCTTATGAATCTTAGGCAAACTGTAAATTTTCAGTGAACAAGTGTAGTGCAGAAGTATTTTTATTTTTTTTTTTTAACTATCTCTGGGCCACCTTCTTCAGTGAGCGGGTGCAGCACAATGTCCTTCCAGTTCTCTCTGTTGGTGGCTTTCCTTTTTGATTCTGCATAGCCATGTGATCCTGTCCATAATCTTATATCTTCAAGGCATGTCCTTCGTTTTTTGCCTCTTGATCCTTTTCCCATAATTTTTCCTTCTAAAACTGTTAATATCCTCTGTCCTGCTGAACCTCTCAGTACATGTCCTGCCAATCTCATCTTTTTCAGGATCATTTCCTGTAATAAAGATCTCTGTGTTCTCATTCTCTGTAGAACATCTATATTTGTCAGATGTTCTGTCCATGGGAATTTCAGAGCGCTCCTATAGCACCACATTTCAAAGGCCTAAGAGAAGAGAGTAAGGCAACATATCCATTGCCTTACTCTCTTCCATATGTGAAAATTGGCCACACTGATGTTCTTATCATTCTTTTCTTTGTCTCGATACTCAAAACTTCTGAGCAGATCTTTATTTTTCCAGAATGCATCTTTAGCTATGGCTGTTCTTATTTTTATTTCTTTATCTTGCTTTCCATCTGCAGTAAAGTAGGTGCCTAAATATGTGTATTCTGTTGTATGTTCAATTTTCATATTGTTTATGAATATTTCTGGCTTGGATCTGCTTTCTTTTGAGATTTTCATAAATTTGGTTTTTTTTACATTAATATCTAATCCAAATTCTTTACCTTCTTCAATTAGTAGCTGCAGTAATTTGATTAATTTGTTTCTGTTTTCTGCAATTAGAATATCATCAGCATATCTAAGATTGTTGTATTTTATATCATCGATACTAATTCCTGTTTTTTGTTTTTCAATCTTTTTCATTACTGTCTCACTATAGATATTAAATAGATTTAGTGAAAGGATACAACCTTGTCTAACTCCTGTTTTTCATTTCACTTCAGAAGTCTCTGAGTTAAACAGCTGCATTTTCTGTTTGGCGTAAATCATTTTAATAATCTTAAGTACATGATCTTCTATGTCTAATTTATCTAATATACTGAACATTTTATTATGTTTCACCTGGTCAAAAGCCTTCTGAAAGTCTATGAAGCATATGTAAATGTTCCTATTTCTTTCAAGTGATCTTTCTATTCATATTTTTAGTTCCAGGATAGCATTAATGGTTCCCATTCCTCTTCTGAAGCATTTCTGTTGTTCACTCAATTCACTGCTTATGGCTCTTTCAATTTGTTTGTTAACAAAGGTTAAAATAATTTTAGATGCATGGGATATTAGGCTCACAATTCTGTAATTTTTAACAATTTTGTGCATTATGTTTCTTTGGAATTGGTATACAGATAGATGTTGTAAAAACTTCAGGTAATTGTATTGTTTTATAAATGTCCTGAATGGATTTCACTAAATAGTTATTATTGCCAGTCAAAGCTTTCAGCAGCTCAGCCGGAATATTATCACACCCAGGGGATTTATTATTAGGAAGATTCTTAATTATATGTTCCACCTCCTTTCTTGTGGGTAAAGTGGTATCTGTTGTTACGTTTAATTTAAGGTGTCATGAATCATCCAACATGTTACCATTATCATCATCATAGAGATCTGATAATTACTCCACCCTCTTCCATTTAACTTTTCCTTATCAATGAGTATGTTTCCATCTTTGTCCTTGATGTTATTAGACTGTGTGCGTTTTGTTTGTCCATTAAGTTCTTTCACTTTCAGGAATGCTTCTCTGGTTTTGTTCCTATTTTGTAATTCTTCTCAGTGCACTGCCTATTTATCCAGTTTTCTTTCAATCTTTTACATAACTGTTTGATTCTTTTATCCAAAGTTTTATATCTTAACCTTTCTTCTTCATTTGCTCCTCTTTTCCATGTTCTTCTTTCATCAATAAGGTTGATTATCTCTTCAGTTATCCATGGTTTTTTCTTTCTTTCTTCTTGTTTATTGATGTGGTTTTTAGCAGATGTTATGATAGCTGCTTGCAGTCTATTCCATTTACAGACTTCATTTTCGTTTTGCAACTGTGCAGACAGCAGTTTTGAAATATTTTCATTAAATTTTGATTTTATAATCGGATTTTGTACCATTTGCAGATCTCATTTTAGGGGTTGACTTCTTTTAAATTTATTGTTTTCAGGCAAATATTCATCTTCATTAAGACCAGTCCATGATCAGATCCACAGTCAGCACTTGGCATCACCTTTGCGTTCCGTATTACATTGAAGTAACGTTTACTGACTACAATATAGTCGAAATGATTTTTGTATCTTCCATCCGGACTTTCCCATGTATATCTTGCTGTTGGTTTTTGCTCAAAATAAGTGTTAGTTATGATGAGATTGTGCTTGTTACAGAAATCAATCAGCCTTTGTCTTCTATCATTCCGAATTCCTAGTCCAAATGGACCCACGTGTGTAGATGTTCTCTCTGATCCAACTTTTGCGTTCCAGTCACCCATAGCACAAATAACGCGATTTTTCTTGCCTCCGACTTCCTTTATACACCATTCTATTTCATCATTCATGATATCTATTTCTGCTTCCTCATTCTGTTCTGTAGGAGCATATATTTGGATGATTAGCATATCTCTAGGTTTAGATTTCACTAGAATTGTCATTACTCTATCTGATTTTTTGATTATATGGATAATGTTTTTATTAGTTTTCTTCTCTACAATAAATGCTATACCTCTTCTTGATATTTCACCACCTGACATATATAATTTATATATCTTACCATTTGGAAGTTTTGATTCAAAATCTGATGATCCTTTCCAAAAAGTTTCACTTATTCCTAGTATACTAATATTCAATCTCTCTATCTCTCTCATCACATTAGCCAATTTCCCACATTCATTCAATCCTCTTACATTCCAAGTAGCAACATTCAAGCAATTTCTGCGTCGAGTTTCTTTATAGCAGTCATGGACTGACGATACAGCAGGGCCTGCTATATCACCCTGACACCACTGTTCCGGGCATATTGAGACTGCCAGGACTTTAATTCTTTTCTGTGTAGACATGATGCTTTACACAGCGGCATTTTTTATGGAATGGGCCGCCAGAACCATCCAACTCCCCAATATGAATGGAGGACCGCACTGTTGTTTGTTAGTGGGTCCCATGGACCTAGTTGGGAGGCCTACAAAGTAATGCCACCGACCATCCCCCCCCTCATCCACCACCGAGGGAACACCCCGATGCACCGTGACAGCCCAGCGACCGGGCCATAAAGTAACTGATTTAAGTAGCTCTAATGTTTTCTTTTTAATCAGACCAGCAGAGTTATATTTCACAAGTTAACTGAGAATTGATTCATTTTTTTCTAGGTAAGTTGTTCGATTGAAAATAACTGTGGTACTGCCTTTATCGATTCTAGTGATTACAATATTCTAACTTGCTCTTAAAGATTTCACAGCTGCTAATTCAGTTTCAGTGAGGTTGCTATTTATTGCTTTACTGTTATTTAAAGTAATAACCAGCTATCCACAAGCCAGCAATAACAGTAAAGCAATAAATACCCTTTGCAACTGAGTTGCCAGATTGCTTTCTAGTCATTCAAGTCATGGTTTGATGGCTTCCTCTCCTCAGATTTCCCCACTAATGCTAGAGTGCCCCAGGATTATATTTTCATCCACTCTTCCTTCTATATATAAATGATCTCTCAGTGACTTCAAATCTAATATTTAGCCTTGCTGATTAGCAATACACTGCATTCTTATTTTTCTTCATTTGACAAACCTTGTAGCTGTAGTGCAGACTCATTAGAAGCTCCAAGGTCTTCCATACCCAATACCTTAAACTCTCAATCTTTGCTATCCATCAGTGAAGTGAGGATAATCTTGTGAACTTCGATGTTAACATAAACCTGATTATTAGACACACATATCCACAAGATTAGAGAATAATAATAATTATTATCATCTGCGACCTCCAGGGATTCAAGGACTCATCAAAGGCTATAAATCATCCAAAATAGCTGTCATACCTCACATTTGATACACTTACTACCCCTAAAAGCAAACTATTCCACTTACTCATTGCGCTATGAGAGAAAAACTTAGCATATACTCCATTCTTGACTGTGAACAAATGTAACTTCCATGGATGTCCCCCTGTGTTGCCTCCCCACCTTCCATATAATGAATAATTTCATCAGATGGTATCCTATAACACCTATTCAAAAGCTTATAGACATCTATCATATCACCTCCTCTTTCTCCTGTTGACTAAAGTCTGTAATCCACATACTGGCAATCTCTCCTCATAACCTAAATCCCTTAATTTGGATATAATCTTTATAACTCTTCTTTGCACTCTGTACATAGCTTCTTTATCCCCTTGGGACCTGGGAGACCAAATCTGCACACAATAATCCAGGTGCTGTCTTATCAAGGCTTTATAAAGAAGCAAAATAACTTCCTTATCCTTAAGTGTCAAGGTTCACTTCAACACTGCAATTAGCCTCTGAGTTGTATTTGCAGCTTTCGCTATGTGACATTTGAACTTCAAAATTCTATCCACCATTATGCCATGATCCCCAGCCTTCAGTTTCTCATAGCATAACCCTAGTTATATAATACGTTGCTTAATTCTCATCGTGCAAAAGTGTCAATATAAATTGACAGTCATTTTCGTTTGCCCAAATTTCCAGCTTATTCATCATTTTGTAAGTGCTGAATATCAGTAGCATCCCAGATCACCCTGCCTATCTTTGCATCATCGGCAAACAGCTGCACATCTCTTGTTAGACCCTTCCTAATGTCATTAAGATATTAATTGAACAACAATGGCTCAAAAACTGAACCCTGAGGTACACCACTGACCTCTGGTCACCTTAAACCTGGTAGATTAACATCCACTGTATACCACTTTGATATCGTCTGTCAACCATCTTGTGTCGTATCCTATCAAATACCTTAGAACAATCCAACATTATCACAGTGTATCCATTCCATTTATCCAATTCGGCCATAACATTGTTATAAAATATGAGCAAATTGCTAAAACATGACCTTCCTTTAATAAACCCATGCTGCTGCTTGCAGAGTATAGCTTGTTGTCTACCTATTTCTGTATCCGAGTTCTTATCAACTTCTCTAAAATCTTCACTACCACACCAGAGATACCGATAGGTGGCAGTTAAACATCAGTTCTTGAGCCACCCTTATACAATGGAATTATGATACATTCCTTCCATACCTGTGGTATCATTCCTGAGATGAGACTCAAGTTATAAAAACATGTGAAAGGCCTAGCCATTTCAGCTGAACATTCCTTTAGCACACATATTCCATCTGTCTCTATAGACACATTCTTATCCAGGTTATGAAATAGCTCTTCAACCTCATTTTCATGCAACTCTAACTCTTCATCCAATGTAGCACTGTGCTCCATGTTACATACAACTGGTTGATATATCTTAGCAGAGTGAGCACTCATTAACTGAACAATCTCATTAGATTTCCAACACTAGAGTACAATCTGCATTCAGTAAAGCTATTCTTCCACATTCATTCATTCTTTCTTTCACCTGTAGCATAACGATAAAATTCTTTCGGATTGCCTTTAGCATGCATAGCCAATTTCATTTCATACTCCGATTTAGCTTTCCATACAATAGGCATTAGTTTTCTTGCCTGAGCTTAACCACCTAACCGGCCATTATGGATCAAATATGCATCCTCATACGCTTTGTATCCATCATATATTTAAATGTAATATCAGTGGTATTACAATTTTAATATGCACTTCGCATCCATGATAACCTCGACGTCTTGGCCGGTAGTGTGGTTAATATATTTCATAACTACTCTCGCTCCTATTCCCATGATTTTCTTTCCACATCCATTTCACTCCCAACCTATTTATTCTTGAAGCACTACGGATACAAGCAGATACCACCTCATTTAAGTGCATAATCAAAGATTACCATGCACTGCTGACATTTTTCCCATTCAGTAACTGATACAGTGGAACCAAAAACAGTATTTCTCCTAAGTTGATTATTGAAAGTTTTTTTACTTGGTTATACTATAAATTTATACAAGAAATGAGAGAGGTGACCGTCTTTTTCAATTCTGCCAGGAAGAGGAGCTAATAATCACAAACACATGGTTTAAGCTACCACCTCGAAGATTGTATACTTGGCGATTACCACAGGATAATAATGGGAATATAGTCAGAAACCAAATTGATTACTTGCTAATTAATCAACGATTTCAAAGTTCTATAAAGAGTACAAAAACCTATCCTAGTGCAGATATTGCTTCTGATCATAACCTACTGATTATGATCAGAAGCAATATCTGGCAGAGTTGCAACTTAGACTGAAAGCTATACTTAAGAAACATCAACAAAAAAGGTTTGATTTGGGAAAATTAAAAAACACAGAGATAAGAAGCAAATTGAGTCAAGATCTGAATCTAGCACTTATCAAGAATGATGACATCATGAGGGTTGACGAATCATGGGACAAATTGAAATCTGTCTTCATAGAGAAATGTACCAATACCGTATGTCCTAATAGAGCAGTAAAAAAGAAAGATTGGATGACTGGTGAAATTCTTTCTCTCATGGATCAACGCAGATCATATAAAAATCATAATCCAACAAAATATACAGAGGTTCAGAAAATTATTAAACACAAGATCAAAGAAGCAAAAGAAATCTGGATGAATGAAAAATGTAAAGAAATAGAAATTCTACAGGAAAAGCATGACAATTTTAATCTACACAAAAAGATGAAAGAGACCTCAGGTATATGTAAGAAAAAACAATTCTGTATCCTTCAAAACAAAAAGGGAGAAATTATATCCAAAAAGGATGACAAAATGCAAGAATGGGTGACATATATAGAAGAGCTCTTTACTGATAACAGACAGAACCCAGAAAATACTTATGAACATATGGAAGGTCCATGCATTCTAAGATCAGAGGTAGAATGTGCACTAAACTCAGCTAAAAATGGTAAAGCCCTAGGACCAGATAGAATACCAGCAGAAATAGTAAAGTTATTAGAAGGCGACAACATTAACATATTAGTAAAGCTATTTAATAAGATCTACGATACAGGCATAATCCCCCAAGACTGGTTACAGTCGACCTTCATCATGCTACCTAAAACAGTAAATGCAAAAACTTGTAATGACTATAGAATGATCAGCCTAATGAGTCACATTCTCAAAATGTTTCTGAAAATAATTCAAAAAAGAATATACAGAAAATGTGAAGACACCATCAGTGATACCCAAATCGGCTTTAGAAACAGCTTGGGAACAAGAGAGGCCCTTTTCTGTTCTCAGATCTTATTTCAAAAATGTATTGACCAAAACAAGGTAATATTCATTTGCTTCATCGACTTCGAGAAAGCATTTGACAAAGTCCAACATGCTAAAATGATTGTACTATTAAAAAGAATTGGATTAGATGGTAAAGACATCAGGATCATTGAAAACTTATATTGGAACCAAAAGGCATCTGTTCAAGTTGATGACATTATTACAGACTCCATTAACATCAAACGAGGAGTAAGGCAAGGATGTGTGCTGTCACCTCTTCTTTTTAAGATCTACTCAGAAGCCATATTTCAAAAAGTCTTGGAAGGAAGGGATTAGTGTAAATGGTGAAATCATCAGTAACATCCGATATGCCGATGATACAGCTCTTCTGGCTGACAATATTCAGGATCTTCAAAATCTTTTGGAACTAATAAATGAAGAGAGTGAAAAAATAGGATTAAAAATAAATATCACCAAAACTAAATTCATGGTCATAAATAAGAAACTAATTCTTAATTTAGCACTTTCTTTAAATAGGAAACAAATAGAAAGAGTGGCAAAGTTTAAATATCTCGGATGCTGCTTAAATGAAGATTGCAATCCAGAAATGGAAATAAAAGTTAGAATTGAAATGGCAAGAAAAAATTTTCTCTTGATGAAATCAACACTGTGTAACCACAGGTTTAAACTCAGAGCACGCATGGTTACATGCTATATATGGTCTGTACTGCTGTAAGGTGCAGAAACTTGGACCTTAAAAACAACATCAATAAAAAGATTTGAAGCCTTTGAGATGTGACCATACAGATGAATGTTAAAAATCCCATGGACAGCAAAAACGTCCAATCAGGAAGTACTGGAATAAATGGGGAAATCACGTGAACTTTTAGATACCATAAAAAGAAGGAAAACTGTATATCTTGGTCACCTACTTCGTAATGAAAAATATAAGATACTTCAACTGATTATAAAAGGGAAGATAAATGGAAGAAGAGGACAAGGAAGACGAAGAAAATCTTGGTTGGCAGACATCAGACAGTGGACTGGTATGAACCCTGAGGGACTGCTCAGAGTAGCTGAGAATCGCTCAAAATTTGCCAAGGTGGTCGCCGACCTCAGATAGGAGATGGCACTCAAAGAAGAAGATACTATAAATTAAAGATACCAAGAAATTATATACTTGGTTTAATCC
Organism: Typopeltis vanoorti; assembly: GCF_054136105.1. NCBI lineage: Eukaryota > Metazoa > Arthropoda > Arachnida > Uropygi > Thelyphonidae > Typopeltis > Typopeltis vanoorti. The sequence goes on along the minus strand of NC_143550.1, from coordinate 58,421,287 downwards.
TTTATCCAAGTGTAAGCAAACAAAGTTTGCTCCTAAAGTATTTTCAGGACTAGGGCAATGCATATAAGGAAGCTAAGACTGCACATCACTTGCCTTAGTATCCCATAATGCAAAGTACATCTCTTTGCAGACATGTATATTGTACTATGGGAAGAGTCACTATCCAGACTGGTTTAGACCTTTATTGAGGTCTCTTCAGTGGGAGGCAGACCCAGGGGGTGATACTAAAGTTGAAGTAATGTAGAAGTCATTTTCATATACAAATTGCCAAAAGGTGTCAAACCTTATTATTAAATTTCTCTGGATTAGAGAAAGTTGTTGGAATTTATTCACTTGGTTATACTAGAAATTAAAGATACCAAGAAATTATATATTTAGATTCATCCTTTATCCAAGTGTAAGCAAACAAAGTTTGCACCTGAATACAACACATACAACACTCTTTGATGTCGACTTCCTTCTTTCACATGCTGGTTGAGAAAGAAGCATGTGAAAGAAGGAAGCATCTCGCAACAGTTCTTCTCATACTTATCACAGATTTCTCTTCTATGCAATCAATGTTTGGAAAATTGAAGTCACCCATAATGATTACTCGTTTAGTACCCATAAGGCTAAACTGGCAATGCATTTCTTCTTACCCTGGAGCCACCAGGCCTGTAGGAACACCCCTCCATATATTTCATTTTGTAGCCTCTACCTCAACTGCTGAATGAGACATTCTTACCATGATTGTTTTCTTGCATTTCTACACGAACTGAGTACTCTTCTCCTCTCCTATTATGTCATTGTTTTTTTTCTATAAATTTTAGTTGTTATCCTTAACATAAATTTTTCTTTTCAACAAGACCTAGCCCCTCCAGAGTCAATACTTTCTTTGACTCTCAACTCACTTCTTGTGCACACTCTCTCTCACAGGGAAATGTTAGATTTCTAAAACCTTGTCACGTTTCATTCTAACTACTAAAGGTTATTCCTTAATTAAGAACAAATCCTTTAAAATTTCTATCTGAGGCAGCCTCCTTTTCAGAAATTGACGAATTTATTTTTTAAAGCTGCACCAGCCAATATCCTAGGATAGAAGGGACTCTTATTCAGAGAGACCTTCCCAGAACTTTATGCTCATACTCATTAAACAAACACCCAACTACGGCTATGTAAAACTCAGCTTGCAGTCGTGACCTCTAATCTAACACAATATACTTTCTATTCCCTCCCGCTTAGGTTCGAGTTTATGAGTGGTAATTTGATTTCATATTCAGGCAAGGCTCAGGTATAAGAAACAAAACATGTTTACTGGGACCTTAAACATTTACAATTATAAAATATCACACACTCAATTAATTCAATATCATACTAAATCAAACTAAGAGAAACCAGTAAACCCTATGGCATATAAGTAATAACACTTTCCCTTAAGTTAAACATAAATACACATAATATAAATACTATGAACTTCTAATCAATTCTGTCTACAATGTTAGTCTCACACATTAACATTTGCCACATTCATCTATATATGTTTCCAGACAACTTGTCCAATGGAAATCTGCTTATATAAGATTAAGATGATCACTTAAAGTTCTCTAATAATCTGTCCACATTAGACCAATACATAATGATTTTCTTTCCTCTAACATATTTGGGAAGTAGATAACAAAGTTCTGTACTTTACCATTTCTTGCCCGGAATACCTGGTCCATTAGATCCATTCCCTTTGTTGAACTCAGCTCGGTACTTCTTTCAGATCATGTCCACATGGAGGGTCACGGTATTCGTCTGATTAGGCTTTACTCTGTACCCGACATCGTGTCTCCATCTAACTGGATCTGCTGCTGATCATTCTCATCCGTTCTGCCGGCTGCAAGGAAATGTTCACTGCTTCCTTCTGATGGGACACTTAGCGAAAGCTTGAACTATAGATGCTGACATCTCACGTTTGGCACTGTATGGAATCTATCAAGCATCCAAAGTAAAGGGCTCACCGTCCAACATCATCATACAACCTTGAATCGATTAGGATCAAGCAGGTTCAAAGGAGACTGAAAAAAAAGCCTCGAGAAACCCTTTATTCTTCCTTCCTTCCTTGCGCCCTCTTTTCTGCTGTCCTTTTTCACACGGCACTCAGTGCCCCTTGACTGATCTGTTATGCTCCTTCTCCTCTTCGAGCACTCTATTCCAGGAAAGTGAGCTAGAGTCGCCTTCCACATAAGCCCTTGCTTCAAGCTCAAGCAGGACGGCTCGCATGCAACCTTTGGACTATTGTTTACAATCTTACTTAGCCATTCACTGTATACAGAATGCCTTAATATAACTATAATTAACACACAAATCCTCTACATGATTTTTGGATAGACAGCATTGAATCTTATAAATCTACATAAAGAGAGACATTTATTCTTACATACAGTAAATAATTTTCTTATCTTCTGCTGGAGTACAAGCTTCTCTTTCAGCTGTTATATTAAACTTGTTAAATCCTGAATGAATAGTTTCTTTATAAAGTTCTTCATTCAGGATTTAACACTATCTATTCTGTTATTCCAAAAAATAGTATATCCATTACACTCGATCCAGTTACCATATCTGATTCTGGTAGCCAGGTTTCACTAATGCCAACAATCTTAGGCAGCATCATATTCAATAAAGCAACAAACTCAACCCCTTTGTTTCTGATGATCCTGCTGACATTTGTGTATAGACATAATATATTACCATCCCTATTCTTATAATTAGATATGTAATCTATTTGGCCTTGTTGTATTACTTTCTCCTTTTCCTCACCAGATATACTGGTGAGGGAAAAGGTCTGAACCCAAAGCATATTTTTCTATCCATTCGTCAGATATATAACTATGTTCAAAGCCATTCATATCTTTATCACGCTTGCATACCATAACAGAACTTCAACATACATTTTTCACATTCCTCCCTTGATGATCCAGTTCCCCAACTCTCTGCATTAGGTCTTATACCAATAAGTAATTTTTCCAGGCTCCTGATGCCAAATGAATTCTAGTGTAGGCCATCCCATTTATACAAGTCTTTCCTGCCATCAAACACACACTACACATCCATTTCTTCTACACAGCCTGTGCATGAAATCATTTGCTATCATTGCCCCTCCTCTTTTTTTTTAATGTTTGGCCCATATATGAGAAGTTGGCTGGTCAACCTATAGTACATTAGTACTACCATATATGGGTAGTGGGCTGGGAAAGGAGAAAATTGTTTATATTTGATTTAAAAGCCTGTATGTTGCAGTACTACCCACAGTACTGCAGTAGCAGGGATGAAGGAGGAGGAAAAGAAACTTGTTCTGTGGGTTTCAAGGTGTACTATGAAAGGTTGTTCTTTCACATCCTTTCTGTACGTGTTCTAGAGGGCTTAGTACAGAATAGGGAAATAATTGATGCTGTTTCAGATGAACATTTCCCATGGAAATATTTATAGAATATACAAATTGCAGAGACCAAGTATCTATGTGAAAGTGAGGGGAGCGAGTTGGTGAGAGATGAGTCATTTATCAGTCTAATTGCTCCCTCTGTATTGAGTCAACCATTCTGAGGGAGCTTTAGGAGCCCCATTCCAAATGTGAGAGCAGTATTCGATAGCTGGGCAGATTTGTGATTTGTATAATGTTAACAGCTGTTTAGAGGTGAAGTAGCATCTTGAGTGAAAGAGAAAACCTAGTTTTTTGGAAGCTGAGGATGCAATGGTTGTGATGTGTTTATGCCAGGAGAGGCTTGATGTCAAGGTAATTCCAAGAAGAAAAATCTCATCTTGTCTGGAAATTTGAGTGTTATCAAAAACAATGCTGGGGAAAATGGTTCTTTTTTTTTGTGAGAAATATATTGTCATCATTATTATTATTACATAACACCTCCAGGTTGTCCAAAGATTCATCGAGGGAGGGCACCTACTCTACAACTCTCCGTCTCCACCAATCCATCCACTACCCACAACTACCTTCATCATCTACACCAATGCCATCTACTGCCGACCATCACCCCTAGTATTTTCACAGACAATCACAAACATCCATGCCCACAGCGGGATTCAAACCCACAACCTTGGCTGGAGAGCGGATACGCTAATCACTTGGCCAACCAGGCCGGCATATTGTCGGTATTGTCATATCCGTGTAACAAACCTACAATTTTTACTCACTCACATTTCTTTCTCACTTCTTCCAACAGAATTTTCGTATCCTCTCTCATACTATATTTGTCGCTACTTAAATGTTTGGTACCTACCAGAACTATCATCTCTTTTACTTTTCTTTTTTGTTTTGCAAGCAAGATCTGACATCACTTCTCCATACTCTTGATAATACCTAGGATCGGATTTCCCTTCTTAGGCTCACAACTCCAATCTATCTTGGCACAAACATATCTCAGCTATAGCTTTTTTCAGTCTTCCAAGAAATATGGTTTATTTTTCTGCTCAAGTCTCCATTTCACGTGTATAAATCGAAAATCTACCCAACCTTGGAATACTGTTTAAATATTTGGGATGGCATATCTAAGATGATCTTAAGGTTACTTGATGTTAATCAGAAGAGGATAATATTAAATGACTTCTGTCTCTCTCTCTGATTTCTATTTCTGTTTCTCTAAGTATTTTTATGGATATATTCAAGCTGAACTAGTACCATTGTAGATATTTTTTTTTCACTTGGTTACAAATTATATTACTTGACAAGAAATTATACTGCTGTGTAATCCTTTAGCAAAGTTTGCATGTGAAGTATATTTACATTTAGTCTAGTAAATGGATGTTGCCTGCAGTTGCTGGTCAACATCCATTTACTGTCCAGCTTCAAACCTATTAAACCAACTTATCTTCCTCTTTTTCCATTTCATTTGCCTTTGTTCACTGGAACAACCTTCCTTCTTCCCTTTGTCATATCTAAGCTACTTTGAGAGCAGTTCAAACAGCACATGAACAGTTGTTGGAAGTTTTAATCCTTTATCCAAGTGCAAGCAAATGAGTTTGTGCCTGAACTATTTTCAGGACTGGGGCAACTCATATATAGAAGCTTATAACTTCACATCATTTGCCTTAGTATCCTATAATGCAAAACACATATCCTTATGATATATATAATGCTATGAAACCAAGTATATAATTTCTTGGTATCTTTAATTTATAGTATAACCAAGTGGGAAAAAACTTTCAACAGTTATCTCTAATTCAGAGTATTTTAATAATAAGGTGTGACACCTTTTGGCAACTTGTATAGGAAAAATATGACTTCTGCATTACTTCAACCTGGTATCACCTCTGGGTCTGGCTCCCACTGATGAGACCTCAATAAAGGTTGAAACTCTTCTGAGTAGTGACCCTTATATATAATACTTATGCCATAATGCATAGTATTATACATACCCGTAAGAATATGTGCTTTGCATTATGGGATACTAAGGCAAGTGATGTGAAGCTATAAGCTTCTATATATGAGTTGCCCCAGTCCTCCTGAAAATAGTTCAGGCACAAACTTGTTTGCTGGCACTTGGATAAAGGATTAAACCAAGTATATAATTTCTTGATATCTTTAATTTATAACACATGAGCAGATTTTTCTCTTCTACTTAACCTCCTGTTCGCACGATGAACTAATGTGGTACAAGTTGACATAAGTCCCCCCCCCCCACTCACACACACTTAATCTCTTGTCTATATGGTAATGATGCATAAAGAGTTTTGATCTTGATGCAATGTGATGTGAGTGTGTGGACCAGCATTTGATGTCATAAGCTAACCTACTTACCTTTTGTCAAAACATCCTTCAAGTTTACTTAAGAACCATGCCAGATACTCAGATTCTTTCATCCATAAGTTGCATATTTGGTTTCATCATTAGACATCCTTGCAAGTCTGGATATAGTATTTCTCTCTACAAAATATTCCAACAGAGAAGTTCTGAGCCTTACTGAGGACTTCTTCTCAACAGATATTGCAAGCGTTTTCAAGCAGTGCTTTAATCTAAGCATTTCTAAATGGAAGAATTGCCTCTATTAGAATTTTTTTTTTTTTTTTTTGCCTCACCATGAGAAGTCCTTTATCCCTCCCCACCTGACTGATCTATCTATCTATGGAGAATTCTGGAAAAAGTTTCTTTTGTAAGCTAGTCCAAAACCCGGTTCTATTGGAGATATATGTTGACAACATTTTACTGCCTGAAATCATGACATTTCACATTAATATAACTTTTTAATTTCACTCAACTTACTCCATCCAAAAATATGTTTCACCTTGAAAACTGGAGTCTGAAGGCAAGTTACAATTTTTTTGCTATCCTGATTTCAAAAACATCTTAGAATGGATTGTCATTAGTATTTACTGAAAACCACTCACACAGGATGTTAGCTTAATTCTGGTCTCTCAACATTTAGATTGAGATTAAAAAAACATGCATTTTCATCTAAAAAGATTATAAGAAACCCAGTTTCTACTCAGCTCAGTTTGTCCTCAACGGGTAGTCAAGGAAAGATGTCCAACAAAAAAGTTCTTATCCTTCATGGCCAAATTGTAACATTTGTTATTGAGACTCCATTTTAATCCCTTACATTGGTAATCTATCCAATAAAACTATCCATTCTCCCTTAAAATTTATACCATCAGAGTGGCCTTTAAGCCTATTCTTACCACAACAGCAAACCCTTCTACAAACAATCAGTGGTTACTGGTAAAAGAGTTTATTTATAGAACTCCCTGTTCTCATGGTCTTACTACACAGGTTAGATCTGCAAGTTTCAAAATAGGAAAGAAAAAAAAAAGCTTCTTTGCAATGTGGCTTACAACAGAGTTAAAAAAATCATGCTTGGCTTACCTTACTGAAATCACTCTTCCAACATATCATAATACTGAACAGGACAAAGCCTCTATACCATATCTTGAAGAAACCTTTCTGCCACTGTCATTCATTTACAGAGTTTGCTCAACAAAAATCAAGGACTTATTCTAAATGTCTTCAAAATCACTGAGTAGACTGCTTAACATACCTGACTTCAACTTGCAGTTGATCACCTCTAAATAATGCTAGGAAAGAGATGATGCACACCACTCTTTACTGGCTACTTATGCTTTGATTGTTAAAACTACTATAATGGTTTGTGTTCTTTATTATGTATTTTTTTTTTTTTTTGTTAACAACCAATAAAAACCAATTTATTGCATAAATGCCAGTGATTGTCGAGATTCCTTTACAATCACTTTATCAACATATAATGTAGTTTTTGATCCAAAAATCATCTCAACTAATCAGTTCACAACTATTTCACCTAATGTGAATGACCTGATCAACTCACTGTGTTTTTGCTTCTTTAAAAGAAGTTGGAAGGAAAGGATGAAGTGATATGAAATCAACTGGTTTGAAAAACGTGGGTTTGGATTTCATCATCACTAAGAGGAAACTTTTCAATTATTTTTTTAAGGCTGGTCTCTGGGAGGAACCAACAAATCTGAAATAAGCAGCTCAGTGAGATCCTTAATTGAAGTACTAATAAAAGGTGATGAAACTTAACAAATTGTATCTTACATGGTATAAAAGTAAGACACAATTTGTTAAGTGGCATCAAGGATCAGCTTGAAATACAAAAACATATCTTGCCTAGTTGGAGGAAATGCCAACTAGACCCCCTAGGTGAAAGATAACTAGCAAGTGTACCTGCTTTAATGCTGAAAGATGACTTTCAGCACTAAAGCAGGAACACTAAACCCTGGTCTAAAGCAGGGTTTAGTGTTTCTGCTTCCCCTTTACATATTGTGTAGGGACCTAAACTCCACTTATGATTGTAGTAATAAAGTGGTAGAAAAGCTAATATGGTGAACGTTATTCATAACTCATTTTAGTGGTATTGTAAAATCTCGTGCGATAAGTTAATATAATTAACTTATCAAGTTTGATTTTACAAGGGTTTCAATCCTAAATAATATAGAAAATGTAAGATTTTTTTTTGTGTGTGTGAATATAAATTGACTATCATGTGAAATGTGTTAGATATTTCCTGTTTGAATATTGTATTTAAAATTACAGAAAATGGATTAAGTGGTTTTAACACCGAGTCAGCAAAAAGAATATCTGAAAAGTTCGCAATAACTTGCGAACAAATTAAATGCCTGAAAAAAAGACTTTTGGCGAGAAGACCAGAGTGACATCACCAAGCTGCCGGGTAATCATGGACACTCTGGAGTGGGAACAAAGAGCAAGGAGCATATTTAAGAGGCTGAAAGGGGAGTGGTTACGAGGACAACTACTGCCGCTGCTACTGCTGGTGTTTTGGTTCCCGTATTGGCTGTACGGGAAGAGAGAAGAAGAGGCAATGACTCAGAGCACATGATTGGAGGCTCGGTACCCATCGGCGAAACTACCTCAACGACGATTCCTCTTCAAATGTCTGGGAAGAATTCAAAGGCACATTCAACACCACCATGTAGCAGACAATTATCCCCATGAAAAGCTAGATGCCTGGTCAACAGGCAACCAAAGTGGAGGAAGAAACAATGGAGTACAGAAACATCCAAGATAAGAATGTATCCTGTGTAAAGGCAAAGATTCAAGATGTCCCAACAGAGGCTTTGTTCATGAGAGAGGATTGTGCATGTATAGAAAGAACTGTGAGTAAACTCGTGTTATTAATGTTTTTCTAGGAATATAGATATGTGGTAAAGTTTTGTAAAGCACTGAGTATAGTGTTAGAGTAGTGCAAGTGTATACATTATGCTTGTATAAGGTAAAATCCTGAAGGTAGTTATGCAGGGAGGAACAGTCATTCTATACAAATTGTCAAGTGTGTACTGTATAATGCTAAGTAGTGTGTCAAAGTTGGGTGAATGTGTATAATTTAATGGTGTGATATATTTGCTGGAGTTAGATATGCTGGGAGAATCGGTTATTCTCTGCTACTTTGTAATCTCAGTTGTTTAGTTAGAATAAAATGTTTTCTTTGAACAATAATTTGATCTGATCATTTGCTAATGCACTATCTTAAATTAATTACAGATCTGTGTGTGCAGATTAGGTATAGCCACAACTTGCTGTATGGTTAGGAAGATTTTGGCTAAGACCTTACCTTTGTTCCTATTCTTAAAATTATTAGTCTATTATTTCTGCCAGACTGGCACAGTCGTAAATAAAATAAATCTGTCTGGTAGAAGAGTGTGAGAAAATAAGATTACCACAATTGTATAGCCGGCAATAGTTAGAGTCAGTTTTACATGCGGTAGGAGCAAAGGACAAGGGCAAGAAAAGGGGGGGGGGTTAAGACAAAAGGGCATGGAGAAGAAAGCAAGTAGGAAGAGTTAGAAATTTACAATTATGGTGCAACTTGCAACTTAATAAATAGCATGAGTTTTACAAATGGTGCAGCCCAACAAGATTACAAATTACTAAATAATAAGAAAAACCATACATACATGTTAGATAACCAATAAATTTTACAATGCCACATTCAACAGGATAAAAATCCACATAATTCCTGAGAAAAGTGGAGTGAGATAGTTTTGGCAAAAGGATCAGATTGTTGTTATATAAATTTTGGAAAAATGAATGTAGATGCTAACAATAATGATTCAATTAGTTCTAATATGATGGAAGACAAGGAATTCTTCAGGAGTGTAAATCCTCACCTTGTAATTCCATCATTTTCCAGAGACAAACATGAGGACAGACTACTATTTCAGGTTTGTACAAGAATTGAGAAAGTAGGGAGATGGTCTGACTTTCATTTGTTAATCCTTCTCAGAAACAAACTAATAGGCAAGGCCAAGAATTTTTTAAATTCTTCTCCCATACTGAGACGCACACATTGGAATATACGAAATTCAAGGCTACCTTAATAGCAAAATACTCCAAGGTCAGGAATGTGAGCCCGAATTTATGGAAACTAAATAAGTGCATGCAAGAGAACAAGGAGAGCGTATCAGAATTTCACAATAGGTTACTGATCCTGGCTAGTAGTTTGAGTGTCTCTAAGGATGAAAAGCCACATTTCGACTGGGCAGTCTTTCACCAATTTAAGGTTAGGGTTGAGAGATGAGTTAAGGGAGGTGGCATTTAAGAGGATAAAAGGGCTAGGAAAATAAATGTCACAGATGGCAATGTCAAAAATAGGACTAAAGTTAATATGCAAAAAGATAGATTCACAAGAAATGAGGATGAAAGAAAAAGGAATCTAGAGAACCCGGTTCACAGTGAACCTGTTGACGAAGGGGCAAAACCCAAGTCAACAGACTCTAGACTTAGAATCGTTGAAAAAATTTATTAGACAGGAAGTGGAAATTATGGCGACTTAGTAAATAGCACGAGTTTTATAAATGGAACAGCCCGACAAGATTACAAATTAGTAAATAATAAGAAAAACCATACATACATGCTATCTAATGATAAAATTGTACAGTATTACAACACCAAACAACCATTCTATATCACATCTCTGAAGTTTCAGCAAAAAAAAAAAATCTGAAAAGTATAAAGCAGGGACTTGAAGAAATTTGAATTCCTACAACGACTACAATGCACTACACTCTGACTGCAACATCAATGAGATTGCATGGTCATAAATTTATCATTACAGGCACTTACAGAAGAAGCTAAGAATGCACTCAGTTGTGGACATAACTTTGCTGTTATACCTAAACAAGTTCCAAAACTAAAAATTATTCCACCCTCAATAGCCAATAATGTGTTTAGACACAGCTATCATCCTGAACAAATCTAAGCCACATAAAAGCAATATACCACAGAATGAAATAACTGCTTTAAAAGGGTTATATAAGAATAAATATATTGCGATTACTAAAGCTGAAGAGTAATGCCACAGTTATCATGAATGAAGAGAATTACACCAAAAAAAGTGCAAACCCCACATCTCAAAAGAAAAAAAAATCCATAAATTATCAAAAAATGTGAGTTCTTGGCCCAAAGAAATCATCAAAATAAAATCTGTTCATGTTAAACTATCCTGTATTAATGGGGGTACCTAAACTGAACAAATCTGATATTCCCGTACAACCTATAGTTGACAGCATACAGTCCTACTTATCAACTTGCTCAACAGTTAGCTAAGTCACTTGCTCATCCTACTGGCAACTCTTCTACTATAAAAATTCTGTCCATTTTAAATCACTAGTTAAAAAGTGCATCCTTAAAAATATAGACATAATAGTTAGTTTTGATGTGACGTCTTTATTTACTAACGTACCACTAACACACAATAGAATTAATAAAGTCTAATTTCCTGCCTGATATCTTTGTTCTCCCCTCCCCCTCCTCTCTTAGATAGCTTTTACATGGAACACTTTGAAAACAAAATACTTACCATAATTACATACAAACCCTTAGCATGGTTGTGCTTTGTTAATGATATATTTGCCATTTAGCCCTATGAACAAGACACCTTGGATTTTGTTGCCTACCTACCTAAGCAGCCAACACCCCAAAATTCACTTCATAATAGAAAAAGAATCTAATAACTGTTTGCCTTTTCTGCCATATTAGTCATCCAACTTTCAGATGGTTCACTATCATCATCATCCAGCTGAAAAGTATGATATTCTTAAAACACTTGCACACAGGGCTAGGAATATTTGTTCTAATGATGCAGCTCTTTCCACTGGACTTAAATATCTTCGTTATACTTTCTGGCTAATGGTTATAGCTCCTCCAAAATAGATAAAATACTACATAGCTCTCTTACTTTCTCCCCTCCTCAAATGCACAAGAACAAAATGCCACTATTCCTATTCCCTATGTCTGAGATCCATCTGAAAAGATAGTCAACGTACTTATAATATATAACCTTTGCACCACATTCAAACCACATGTTAATTTAGCAATTCTGATTTGCTCTCCTAAGGATAAAACCTATCCCCTGGCATATCCTGGAGTGTATGAAGTTCCATATGACTGTGATTTGGCCTACTATAGAAGGACAGGGAGATCTGTTAACATTCACCTTGAAAACATAAAAAATACATCCACTACCATTATTATGGTAAGTATAGATTGGCAGACCATGCTTTGGACACTCCTTCACACACGATTAGATGGAAAACGAATGTGCTTTATAGAAGTAGGACAGGTCAGAAAGATTATTTGTAGAGTCAGCCATGGCTATGAAGCATACTCCTAACCTGAACAAGCATGCATTAATTTGCCAAAATAAAACTTTTATTTTTTATTTTTTAAATAATTTAGTTGGTTTGGTGTTGGAATACTGTTAAAAACATTACGAGTAATAAAGTGGTTCTGCCAGCTGGCCACTGGATAAGTAAATAAGATGAATTTGCTGGTAGAGCAACCATTTGCCACTTCCTCAGTCAAATTATGCATGAAGAGAATCGAAGTTTAGTTTTCCAAACAGCACCAAACCTGTTGTCCAATGCATCCTTGACATTCCCTTCTGCATAGTACTATTACAAAGCATCTTAACTGCTTAACATCAATTTTCCTCAAAACTAAACTATCTGCCAAGACTCCAATGTCATCAGATCTTATATTTGTCTCCTATGAGACATCTCACAGTATCAATGCACCTAAATCATGGTCTTCCTTCAGGTCTTTTTCCTGCCATTCTGGCAAAATACATTTGTTTTGCTAACCATTCCTCACCATTCTGTTTAAGTAACCACCAGAAATTAGCTCTCCTAACAGATTCCTGAATATTAGCATCAAATTCTTTCCTCATTTTTTATTATTATTATTATTACGGGTATCTCCATGGAGTCAGTAGACTCATCGCGGGAGACCCAAACTAGCAAAACAATATCTGTCATATCTCTTCTTGAATTCATTTACAGACGAAGAGCTCACAACTAAGTCAGGCAATGAATTCCACTCATTCACCACCCTCCAGGCAAAAAACCTTGTTCTGACACCTTTGTTAACCACACTCTTCTTTAATTTCCAGAGATGACCTCTTGTTCTTCCATCACTATCACACAGCTGAAACATTTCCCCTGCATCAATCCTATAAAAACCTTTTAGTAATTTGAATGTTTCTATCATATCCCCTCTTCTTTGCCTATCAACCAATCTCTGCAATCCACAAGCTCTCAATCTATCAATGTAGGGAGCATTTTTTATATCACTCACCAACTTGGTCACTCTTCTCTAAACCCTCTCCACAGCCTCCTCATCTCCAAGGAATCCAGGTGACCAGACCTGAGCACAGTAATCCCCAAATGTGGAAGTATCAATGCTTTATAAAGGGGAATAATAACCTCTTTATCTCTGGATGTCAGTGTGTTCCTCAACAACCAAGTAATCCTATGTGTAATCTTGGACACCTTAGCAATGTGTCCTCTGAACTTCATCTCCCTATCTACCAATACCCCTAAGTCCCTAGCCTCATCAATCTCTTGGAGTACCTTTCCATCGATGTAGTACACAGCTGGTAATCTTTTAATCCCAAAATGCATGACTTTACACTTTTCCACATTGAACTGACATCCATTTTCTTTTGCCCATTTTACCAGCTTATTTAAATCCTCCTGCAAACTTTCAACATCAGCTTGATTTTTTATTGCACTACACAACTTTGCATCATCAGCAAACAACTGAATATCTCCCTTTAATTTTTAATATGCTACTGTTAATGATACCATCTGTTCACTCCAATAACCTTTCTCAGAACTCTGTGGTCTCCAGTCTTTGATTAAGTTTCATTTGTAACCCAGCTCTCAGATTAATAAGGCAAAATTGGTTTGAATGCTGTCTTGCAAGCAGATAATTTAGTATTTTATACTAAAACTCTTTTTCTTATTCCATGTAAAATTATTCAGTTGACTTCTTACCAACCAGCTCTGTTTATTCCATTGTCCATTTTCTTACTTAATTTACAATCTTCACTAAAAATTGTGCCTAAATACTGAAATGATTTACTTGTTCTACAGGTTCTCCATTCAGGATGCAATTAATGTTTCTGCCTGTTTGTAATTGTCTTTGTTTTGCTAATAAATTTTGCTAATAAACTGCCGTAATAATTTGGTATGATTTTCATACCAAATTATTACAGCAGTTATTCAAATTAGTCAGGGAATCCTGAAGACTTGTACTGGATTTATTTAAAAGTATAACATAATCTGCATAAAGTAAAAACCAGAGATGAAATCTCCAATTTTGATATCAAGTTTAATGCCACTTTCCTTCATAATTTGATATTATAGATTATGTATAACAATAGAGAAAACATGTCTTATAGCATTTTGAACAGCTTTGCTCTTCGAACCCTGTCATGTGCTTTTTCCAGATATATGAAACTTAAATACATATCCTTTTTACATACGCATGATTTCTCACAGTTTGTCATAAGGAGAAAATCTGATCACAAGCTCTGTTTGGCTTGAATAGAGCTTGATCATCTCCAAGCTTCCTTCCATAATTTTTCTTAGCCATTTCTCAAGTATATTTGCATAACCTTATAGGAACACTCAGTATGGAAATTCCTCTGCAATTCACCTTCAGTTTTTCCTTGTAAATAGATGGCTAGTATGAGCGAACTACTACAAGCTGGAATTTGACCCTCTGACAAAATATTTGTGAATTATGAAGTGTAGCCACTGTAAAACTTTTATATCTGCATATTTGACAATTTCTGGTCGAATATCATCTCCCTAGGCTGTATTTCCACACTTCATGGATTTTTTTTTTTTTTTTGCTTCAATTATGGATATATATATCCTGATTGCATTCCTGTTGAGCGTTTTCTACCACTGTGCTGTCATTGCTTGTTTCATTTAGCAGTCTTTCAAAGTAAATCCTCCGGTCATCTATAATATCTTCATTTTTAGTTTTCATGTCACCTCTGTTATTTTTGATTCTTCCATTTTTGAGGTTTTTTAATAGCCTCTGGAATTATTTTTCCATGTTCTTACCAGTCTTCCTATGATTTTTGTATTTTGTTTCACACGATACTTTGCTTTCTTCCATTTTTCTCTACATTCTTGCTCTGAAAGAATACAAAGAAAAATGAAGAGAGCTTCCTTCTTTTCCTTGAATACTCTTTAACTTCTTGAATCCTCCAAGGAGCTCTGATTTTTCTATCCTTGCAGACAATCTCACTGCATACCTGTATGGTTGAATCAGTCCAGTCCATGTTTTTGTCGGGGGTTTGCCACTGAATCTCCAAGGTTTGGTTCTTGTTTTCAAACCCTCATTTTTTTCTTGAATAATGTTTATATATTTTAATCTACAGTTCATCTAACCAAAAGCTGTTCAATGTAGATTATTTTAAAATTTTATTACACACTCTTTTTTTTT
This sequence comes from Typopeltis vanoorti, assembly GCF_054136105.1. Classification (NCBI taxonomy): domain Eukaryota; kingdom Metazoa; phylum Arthropoda; class Arachnida; order Uropygi; family Thelyphonidae; genus Typopeltis; species Typopeltis vanoorti. Next base: position 58,406,025 of record NC_143550.1, on the reverse strand, counting down.
TTTTTTCAGTATGAAATTCAATTTCATCCTGCTGAAAACTAAATGGTGATCACTTCCGATTTCAAATCCTCTGTATGCTCTTGTGTTCTGAACCATTGGAAAAACATTGCTGTTAACAAAACATAGTCAATGAGATTTTCTTTATGTCTTGTATCTTCTCTCCATGTGAATTTGTGCACATTTTTATGTTGGAACATAGTAATAACTAATCCATGTCCTTAACAGAAATCAAGAAGGCACTTACCTTCTTGATTTCTTTTTTTATTATTATTAGCTTTGCTGTTTTCTCCTAATTTTCCCAAAATATCTCTATATGTCTGGCAATTTATTTCTACTTTGCTTTTTAGATCTCTAACAAGGGCCAATTTTTCCTTTTTTCATTGTCAGCTGTCTTCTGTAATGCCTCAAAAAATTCCTAGACTTCTTTATTGGAACCTTCTGTGGAACCATAGGCACAAATAAGTCTCACTGTCCAGCTTTCCATTCTGATATTTGCTGATTTCACTCAACTGGATACTGCTTGCCATTGAATAAGATTATCCTCATATTTAGTGTTGATTACTATAGGTACCTCCCCTTCCTTTCAATGATTGTTATTGTCCAAATATAATATCATCTATTTGTTGCTCAAAAAATCTCTCACCTGTTTTTGTCTTCTTTGTATTGGTATATAGCAATCTGGTACTTATTCAATTCTTATATTAGTTCCATTTCCTTTCCACTGATGAGTCTTATGTTGGTGTTGCCAATTTTTTAAACTTCTGTTGATTGTGCACTGGGATTTGTTCCAGTAGCTGACTTTTTGCAGTTGGTTTCATCACTGATTTAAACAACAGGACCTTGTTTAATCAGGTGACCTGCAGCTAGAATGAAATTCTGTCATGTTGTACAACTGTTTATGATTTTAATTTAAGCCAATAGGAATAGAATTGGGTTGGCTAAATCCCAAATTGCCAGCCAATGCTTATTTGTTCAGTATCCAGGTAGATGCACATTAATAGAGTGCACCACAAGAAGTTGAGGATTGGACATTAGGTCAGAAGTGGTGGTCAGTTCTCAACATTCCTTCCAGTTATGACCCTTAAGCATCCTTCTTCAGAAAAAAAACACCAAAAATTTTTCAATTAAATAAAGTCCAACCAAAAATAAATCACACAAAATAAAACAAAAAGGCATTCCAAAAATAGAAAGAAAAGACATTTATATCCACTTCACCAACCTGGTGATCCCAATTTAAATATAAATAAAGCATATGCTACTTAAAAGACATCCCAACTCCACCTAATGTTCTAAACAGAATCTCTGCTGGTAGCAACAACAACAACCACTGCCCATTCAATTTTCCAAGCTACGCTTTACATGATTCCTTCACAAAGGTAAAACTCTGCATTTGTCAGATTGATCTAATATCTCATCAACTTTGAATCCTCCTTCCTTTTTGATTTGCTTTGGTTCAAAATTTCCCTGCTCCTGTTCAATTGCATCTCTGCTGTCTAGGTGTCATTCAAATTCTGATATACACTGATTAGTTTTGTAATTCAAATACATAAATAGTCAGATAATCTTTGATGATGTTTGCCATCTCACCACTTGGTCCAAAATACATCATACACATGTTCCTGAAAATTTTAAAACAAGCATTATAAAATAACTTCAATTAAAAATCAGACAATAGCATGCATCACAGATATCAGACAATCCTATACAGAAGCCATTAAAAATATAAAAAAGCTATTTCTGAAATACTTTTCTAATCTCAATAAGTATGATTTCAATAAAGTTTGCTAACAGAGAAAGAACTGGGCATAGGATATTACTCATGATACTTTTGGTGGTATTAACTTACAACAAATAAGACAATATTTGTGCCAAGCCCTTGTAAGAAATACACAGTGCAACCAAGTATGTCATGGAATAGTTCATAATCATGTAAAAAAAAGCAAGAAGTCCTGACAAACATTCTCTGTGCTTTGTAACCCAAAGATGATGGCTTGAATCCAGCAATATATCAAGATACTTATGAATTCATCAGTTTATTATTTTGCTTTATTATGGTGCTTAATACCATCAAAAGTATAGTGAATAATATACAATTCTTACTCTATATTAGTAAACGAATGCTTTATCTAATGTCAAAAAATTAACTTATCACAACTACAGCTCTTAGGATTCTGTTACTGGTAGTGAAAACCATGGTTATAAACACTGTCAAACAAGGAGACCAAGCAAAACATGGTGGGTTCAGGAATGAAAATTTTACAGTACAGTAAACTCAAGAAAATTGATCCTAGAACGCACTATTTGAGACAAGAACATGTCCTATTAGGGTTAGGCAAGAGAAGGGAGCACTTGTTTGCTAGTCTCTTCATCAGTTGCCACTCATAATTAGTGATAGTCTCGGGCCAACTATCTCTGATTGGCTACCAGTGGAGATTCAATTGTCCACTCAGTCTCCAAAAGCTAGATGGTTAAAAATGGCCTAGCCAACTGCTCATAAGGGAATAAAATGTATCAGCTGATAGATGAACATTTTACAAGTGGTTAGTGTGACCGCTCTCCAACCAACAGGCTGCAGGTTTAACTCTCACTCTGGGAACTGATATTTAGATTGTCTTTAGGTGTGAAATTTCATCAGCCAGCATGAGACCACCACCCAGCTGAGCAAAGTGGCTTGAAAAAGTTCCATATTTGATCTGCAGAGCAGGGTTTCTGTATTATGTGAAACACACACACACAATAAAAATTGATAAATATGTATAAATAATAAAAATAGAAAAAATCCTTAACCCATTAATAGTATTCATATGCTTTGGAGGTTTACAACCTTCTGTGGTTGAAAAACACAAAAAAAGTGGCCCAATATAAAAATATGGAGGCTAGGCTGCTCAATCACAATGTCCTCTAGTTGTAAAGCTATCCATGTTTAAATCTCTAGCTTTTCAGAATTTAAGAACTTTTCAACTGAAAGTGAGTAATCAGTTAAATGGGTTTTCCTCCCAAACACTCTCAGGTTTTTATCCAGCAAAACAGAGAGAATGGCCACAGGATACATGAAATTGGCAATCAATTCTAACTACAAAAATGACCATGCAGATAGAATTAACTATCAAAACATTAATTATGGTTCTATGAAGCCAAGTTATTTGGCTGTGACAGGTTGCTAAGCCTAAAATATAAGGGGAAAATTATAAAAACATTCATTGTCTTTTATTATAGCAACTGATTATCTGTATAGTCAGTTGTGATAAAATTAAATTCATGTAATGCATTTATTTCTGAATTCAATTTTAATGCAAAAATAACTTACAGTTTCTATCAGCTTCCTGTTTTCCAAGAGTGTTCGTTTATCTTTAATTTCACTAGATGCCATCCACGTTTTGATCTGATCACGTAACCTCTGCAAAAATACAGAATATAACCAAAATATTACTCATTATGCAGCTAAGCCATGTATAAAAATAAATACATAAATAACAATAAATGAAGCATCACACATGGGTAATTCTTAGTAGTCAATTGTAGAAACAATTGGACAATACGTCTCTGCTAAAATGGCAGTATGTAAGGTGGCATATGTGTGTGCAAATATGCATACACAAAATAACTGTAGCAGTAGCATCTATACTGAGTTAACTTTTCATTAGGAATACCCACCTAATAATGTATTAGTCCACCTCTCTGTGCAATCACGGCTCACAGGTGTCTGACATCCTCTATGCATAACTCGACTCATGTCCATTGCAGCAACTCCATCACTTCACGCTCGTTCCATGTAGAAGGATTAGCAGTTCTCACCCGGTCATCAGCATGGTGCAGCAAGGAATGGGACTCATCACTCCAGATGAGTTTCTTCCATCTGTTGAGATTCCACTGACAATGTTCCTTGTGTGCAATGCCTGACCATCATCATTACCCTTGTTGGTCATTTGTTCTAGCATATCCTATATGTTTTCAATTGGGTTACAGTTAGGGGAATTTAGGAGCCAAGAAAATGTGGTAATTCATTGTCATGTTCCTCCAACTACTCAGTAGTTGTACGAGAGACCGATGACAAGGTGCAATGTCCTGTTGAAAGATGGCACTGTGGTCAGGATAGGCCTCCTGAAGATATGGATGGAGATGGTATCTAACAGGTCCTTGTAGTATTCAGTGTTTATAACAGCATATTATAACTCCATTTTCAAGATCAGTTTTGACTGATGCCTGTGATTATGTTATTTGTCAAGTTGGACTATAGCTGAAATTAAAGCATATGTTTCAGCTCCACTAGAATATGATGGATTTCTAAATAGGCAGACTTATACTGTTGAATTTTGATTTAAATTGGACCATTTACTAAAGTTACTAAATGTGCCAAGAACTTCAATTTTTGGTGTAAATCTAACCATTTCAGTGAAAAATTTAGAGAAAAATCAACTTGGCTTTGTTGTCACCTGAAATCTTAGTTTTACTTATACTACTTTTAATGGAAAAATTAAGCAAAATGTTTTGAAATGATAAAAAGTATGTAATGAATGAAAACAGATAAACTGCCAACAAATACGGAATATCAATAATAGGTTTAGTTACTGTGATAATGAATTACATCTATAAAATGTGAAACTATGAAAACACTGAAAATTTTCAGCATTGATATCATTTTGAAGGGATGATAACCAATCTCAAACTGAGTTTGAGACCCTTCAAACAAAATTTATATATATACTGCTTGGAAAGAAGTCAATGTACAACCCCCCCCCCCCCCCTTCCCCATGGGCAAGATGCACCATACCATGTAAAGTCACGTCTGTAACTAGTATAAATTAGAGGAATACGATGCTCCCAAGTCAGTGCAACTGTGTCGAGGTGAAATGGCCGTGAAAATGGAACTGACAGAGTTTGAAAGAGGCATTGTGAGGATGCCATGTTGCAGGCCTAACTGTTCATGAAATTGTTGACAAGTTAGGCCATCCTAAGTCAACAATTAGTGATACCATACTGAGATATAAACACAGGAAGTCAAGTGCTACCTGCAGGGGGTGACCCACAACAAAAGTTTTGCCAGCTGATACATTGAAAATTGAGTTCAGGATATCGACTGGAACACAAATCTGCGCAAAAGCATTCAGAACCAAAGCTCACAACATGGGTTTCCATGGTAGGACAGTAATACGCAGCTTCCACATTACCCAAACCAACATGCAGTGTTATCTTCAGTGGTGTAAAGGGCATGTACAGCGGGATGTGGAAGCTTGGAAAGCTGTATTATGGAGCAACAAATCAGTAGGGGGCGTTGATTTGTTGCTGTATTATGGAGCAACAAATCAACACCCCCTACTGAGCAGATGGATGTGTGTGGTGGATGCCCGGTGAATGTCAATTACCAGAGTGCAGAACCCCCCCCCCCACACACACACACAATGAAAGTCTGAGGTAGCACTGTGATGGTATGGTCCTGTTTTTCCTGGTTTATTCTTGAATCCTGTTTGTGGTACCACAAATATTGAATCCCCAGAGGTTTCTGAACATCATGGACACTGCATTGCTTTCTACTTTGTGGCGTTTCTACAAAATTGACCATTGTCTCTTTCACCACGTCATGAGGCTGCTACTGTAAACTGCATGGTTTTTGGACATGAATGTCACCACACATCTGTGAGATGAACTGAAGCATCAGGTGAGGTCAAGGGATGTCTGCCCCACTATAGTCCAGAACCTCATTACATATCTACCATACAGGCTTACATATTCTTAAGGAGGGTGCCATGGCTGTATGTTCCTCACACACTGTGGTGTCTCTTGACTTCTTTCCAAGCAGGTATATATGAAAGACTTCCAAAATGAACTGCATTAAACATATTTACACATCACTAAGTTTAGATACTGACTATGTAAAACATGATCATTAAAGTGCTTGAATTAAACTGATAAATTGTTTCATTAAAAATTAACTTTGGCTACATTTCAACAATACACTTAAATCATAAATCCAAATGATTATGTTATTCAGATAAAAGTACATTCTGCTATTTAGTATGTTGAGAATTACAAAAACAAAAAATTATACCTTTAAAAATTAATTTATCCTATGATACTATCTAGCACTTGAGCAAACATTTTAGTCAATGTCATATTCTTGTTCTAAATTATTACATTATTATTTCTTTCTCTAATAATATATCCCTATGGATATCTACAAAAAATGTACAATAGTGAATCTTCTTTAATGAATTTCTAACACACACACGCACGCACGCACGATGAATAACACAGCATATATTTATTATTTAGAGGAATCTCATCTTGTTTAGTCTGTTTTATGGATAGCAGTATCTTGGATCATTTCAAAGATACTGCTATCCACAAATGAGATTCCTCTAAATAATAAATATATGCTGAGTTATTCAGGCAAGAGTACTGAAGGACAAGCCTATAGACTTGTACTGGATTAAGAGTATAACATCATCTGCACAAAGTAAACAGCTGAGATAAACTTCTCCAATTCAGGTTTGCCTGTTTTGTAGAATGAAAAATCCTACCGCAATGTGTGACTGGCTGACTCACCACCTGCTGAAAGCCTTTATACAAGTCCTTAGCATCCTAGACACAACTCAAACCAAGGTTTTTGAAACTAAAGGGCATCATTACTGACTGGGCTATGGAAGCTCAAGTATGATAACAGCAGAACATGATTTTAGTATTTTGAAAATTAGGAAACAAGTGTGGAAAAAAGATGTCATGGAAGAGAGATAAGATAGCATGCAATGACAAAATGCACAAGGAGGATACAACACAGGACAAGAAAGTCATAAGTACAGTAAAAGACAATAAGATGGAAGATTGGTCAGGTCCTTAATGGAGTTCTGCTACATGCCAAGCAAGAGAAAGAATAAAAATGAGACCAACACTAATGGAGAGTGGCAAATTGGCCACTGATGTAATCACTGCCAAGGATGTAATCTATTATTTCAATGAGCACTAGGTATGTATACTATCTACCAATAATTATCTGGACACTTTAGCAATTTACAATTGTTACCAGCAGGCAAACTCTAATATCAGGTATGTCCACCTTTGACTTTGATCACCTCCTGCACCCTTTGAGGGAAGCTTTTTAACCAATGCACAACAAACGTCATGTGGAATTTGTCTCCATTCCTCCATCAAAGCAGCAGTGAGTTTAGTGACAGGTTGAGGTCGTGCTGCACGGGACCTCAATTGCTCCTCCAATTTGTCCCACAGGTGTTCGATTGGAGTTGAGGTCAGGACTCTGCCCAGGCCAGGGCAGTCGTTTGACACCCATCTCTTCATATCATTCCATAACAGCTGCAACTTTGTAGCATGGAGCATTGTTGTCTTGAGAGTAACACAGATCCATTCCATAAAAATTCCACAGTGTAGGCAGCACCTGATTATCCAGAATTTCAAGGTACCAAGCTACCTTCATAGAACCACAGACAATGACCAGTAGTCCCACTCCAAACCAGCTGAATGCACCCCACACCATTACTCCAAAACCACCAAACTTTACTATGGATACAACACACCGTGGTAACAAGTGTTCGCCAGGCTGCCTCCACACCCTGCCATCAGACTGGAAGCAGGTAAACCTTGATTGCCAAATGTAGCCGATTTTTCGTGCTACCAGTTTTAACACCCTCCTGTCCCTGTCAGTCATTTTTGATGGCCACCCTGGGTGTTTTACTGCACTAGTGATGCCAAAACATCTCCATTTGTTAATCTCTCAGCCCACAACGACGTCTCTCAAAGTCACTGAGTTCATGTCATGTTGCCATACCATCTGTATTCAACTGCTACATGAAATACTGCTTCCTACTATCTACGCTGGTTTTTATGTAATTAAAAAATGTGGAATGTTCCATAACTTTAAATAACAGGAATGTCCAGACAATTATTGGTAGTAGTAGTAGTTACTGGTAGTGAAAACCATGGTTATAAACATTGTAAACAGTATATTTCATACTCATGTGAAAGAGGCAAATGCTACGAGGACCAGCAGTGAATGACCCACAAGGTACGAATATTAAAAAGGGCTAGCTGTTTAATAAAACAGTGGAATTCAAAGGCATGTCATGGTTTTTTTTTTAAGGTTTATGTAACAGGAGTTGTCAGTGTCTTTCAACAGGTTGTTCAATGAGGGATATTTCTGGATTTGACAGATGCAATATAGCAAGTTGGTGTATAAGCTGCAGGAGATATAGAAGAATAACAGACCTAGCAAGATGGATAAATGACTGGTTGCTGATAGATACCAGCAAGTTTTGCATAGGACAATATCAAAAAAACAAGGAAGGAATGGCATGCCAGAATTTTATTCTTGGGCAAATAATGTTCAGCTTATTTATTACTAATATGGACTGACAGGGAATATTAAGTTACTGGGTGACGATGTTAATTTGAGAAAAGTTAAGAATTAATGCTGAGGTCAAGTCCCTTCAAGAAGCTTACTAAATCAGTTCTGGCTTGGAGAAATGACTGAGACTACAATTTTTAATATTACTAGTGAAATGGATGGAAATGAATCATAAGAGGTGAATTAGATTCATACCTTGGGATGATAGAGACAATGGAACTAAGGATACAAATCCTAGATCAAATGTAGACTAATGTGCACAAATTCAGAGTATGTATAAAACTCAATGAAAATATTTCTCAGACACTGAATGACAAATTACAAAACAGAAAAAAAATTCATTGAAAAAAAAATACCTCAAAAACTATTAAATAATTTGTAAATCAATCAAATAAAATTATATAATTTCAGTAAACAAAACAATTTACTTAAAAAATGTAAAGCAACTTCATCAGGCATGAGTTAAACATTGGTTATCATGTGGGCTGCAGCAAGATAAGTAAATTTTATATTTAAATATGTGCCGATATTATCTAAATTGTAGATTAAGCATTACTACAAGATATTGGAGTATTGAACCCGGTGTTTGGATAAATTTCTTATGCAATGTTAATGCAAGACTTTTATGAATTTAAATTCATTGTTTTTGTTAGCATACTGATACAACATGGCGGTAAAAGGAAAACTGATTAGAGGAAATAGTTTAAGGACAGCTGCTGCAGAAGATATAATTGAGATATTTAAATTCATAAAAGTCTTGCATCTTTGTGAATGCAACATCATGGAGAGTTTGAGAACAATAATGAAAGATTGATTGAGAGTCATAAGGACATACTGCCAAGAAGAGGTATGTGGGGAATTAAGCAAACTTGATATTAATAAGGCTGTGAGACTGATGATATATCACCACATATTTTTATGGAATGTGCCAGGGAGCTAATATCTGCCTTAACATATTTGTTTAATATGAGTCTTACATTGGGTCAAGTTCCAAAGGAGTGGAAGGAAGGAAGGAAAGATTGTACCACTTCATAAAGAAGGTGAAAGAATTCAAGCATCACATTATAGGCCAATCTGTGTATCAGGTGTTGTGGTTAAAGGGAAAGGCTGGTGAGAATCAGGATCCAGAATTGAGTTGACAACAATGGTATTATCTTTGATGGACAGTAGGGATTTGCCAAAGAGAGGTCATGTTTTAGTAATCTAACTACTTATTACAATAAGGTAACTGAAGCATTGGACATGGATACACAGTAGCATACTTAGACTTAGCAAAGACTTTTGATAGATTACCACATGATAAGTTGATGGGGGTTGGTTATTAGACTAGTGCATTGGAACAGAGAATGGCTATCTGATAGGTATCAGCAAGTTGTGTATGGGGAGTAGCAATATCCTGGAAGAGGAAAGTCACTAGTGGTGTGCCTCAGGGGTCTGTTTTAGGGCCATTGCTATCATATGATAGATATGGTATGTTAATGATATTGGAGAAGATTTGGATGGGGATATTCAATTGTTTACAGATGATGAACAAGTGAGACAAACTATGTGGAGTAGAGCAGATGTTGTGACCTTACAAGAAGACTTGAATAGACAGAGTGAATGGGCAAGGGAGTGGGGGCTGCCAGTTCAATGTTGCAAAATGTAAGTTTTTAAAAATTGGAAAACAAAGATTGGATGAAGAATTTACTGTTGGTGGGGATATATTGTTGGAGGTGGAAGAAATAAGAGATCTTGGGGTGATGATGGATAAGGATGTAAAATTTAGAGGACATATTGCCAAAATTGAGGACAACAACAAATTCTGGGCAGTTATGCAAAGGACACTGACTTGTAGAAGGAGATTTCTGGTTCTGTTGTTATAAGACTCTCATTAGGCCACTGGCCTACTGAGCACAGGTTTGGTCACCTGGTTTTCAAAAGGATGAAGAGAATAAAGGGGATTATTGTAGGGATTAATGTTAGAAAGGGTCCAGAGGAAATGACCAAAATAGTTTCTGATCTCTAATGTTGCATATGAAGAAAAGTTGCAACAACGTAATCTGCAATCTAGTGGATAGGTGGAAGAGGGATGATATGATTGATGCACAAGTTGATAAGGGGCTGTTATTGGATTAACATTCAAGAGTTTTCATAAAATGGTGGGAGATTGGAGTGAGAATAAGAGGTCATCCCTGGAAGCTGTATAAGGAGGGTGTGAGAAGCAGGTTTTTTTTTTTTTTGCATGGACAGTTGTGAATGATTGGAATGCATTTGCCTGAGGGTGTAATGTCTGAAGAGAATTTGAATGTGCTTAAAGGATGGTATGATGAGCTGTGTGTATGACAAAATGGACTTCCTGTATGAGTCTGTGACTACATAGGCTTTTAGAATAATAATAATAAGACTAACTGATATGAGAACCAAGCATGAACTAACATCTTAGCATGAATTAATATCTAGTAATTAATAACTCCTGATATATGATAAGCAGCATCATATTTTAACCTTCACAATGGAATATCAGAACTGCAATTTAGTAATCATATTCCTAATATGTTCTCTCTCTCTGGCAGATGTACAGCACAATAATATGACAGTACAACATGATTACGTTTACATTTTTACAAACCTCTAATCAACAATTTTCCTCCAAATTAGTTTGTCGCACTCGTCAGCTCTGACTATATCAGTCCAACTAGATCTTGTCCTATGAGTCTTTTCCTACTATCTTAGCATTAAACACTTGTTTTAATAACCTTAATTCTCCCAATCTGTTTAAGTGAACATAGTATTTTAGATTATATCTGCTCACACTCTTTATAGTTAATAATCAATGTCAAGATTCATGATAATATCTTCATTTTTCACACAATTCTGCCAAAAATGCCAAATGTTCACTCTTAATTTTTCTCATAAGTGCCTTCTAGTTTTTGATCTGTTTTATTTCTAACCCAACTCTCAATTTAAAACTGGTTTGAAGACTTGTATACCGCAAGTTTAGTGTTTTAGCTAATTTCTCTCTTATTGCATATAATTTAATTAACTGGCATGCAATCATACCAGCTTTACTTATTATTTTGTCTATTTCCATATTTGATTTGCCATTCTTCATTATAAATTCTGTCTAAAGGTTGAAATATTGTACTTGTTCTAGAGTGTACTCCACAAAGAGTATACAATTAGTCATATCACAGCAGAATGTGCCCAACGTGCATACAATGGAAACTTGTCGGACTTCATCCACGCTATACCAAGTGCAGTTGATTGGATAATCAACCTAGACATACAATTGTAGTCTATTCTTGAGTGTCTCTTTTATGACTGTTTTATATCATGTTTAAGTATTTTGTCTATTTTACGCTAAATGATTATATATAATAAAGATTATTATAATGTAACTTTTCATGACTAAGCCATATGCTAAATAAATAAATGTACTGAAAATGCAATTCAAGTATTTTATGTTCCTTTCTATTTTTATACTTTCTGGGGGAGGGGATTATTGTAGATTAGAATCAATAGATTGGTTCAGGAATAAACAACACTTCCGTAAAGTAAAGAGCTAAGTTCTGTCATCCATCAGGTTTAATGCCACTTTCATAAATATCAGCCACATAGACGATGAAATAGAGTGAAGATAGCAAGCACTCTTGTCTTATACCTGATATCAGACCTGCTCCTCCTTTGATTCTATGTGCTAACTTGCAGTTTAAAAATGGAGTAGGTACTGTTCTGTATAATATTCCATTTATCCCATTGCAGAGTTTTGCATATCTTTTCTCTTGGCACCTTGTACACTTTTTCCAGATATATAAATTTATATAAAAATCCTTGTTACATTTCCATGATTTATCAGCTATATGCTGTAAAGTGGTGCTTAAGGATTAAAGCTGGTTAACCAGAAGACCTCCACGTAGTGTCTTAAGGAATGCAAAGAGCCGACTAAGGTTTTTGATCTAAAATCCAGTCCTATATAGTTACTATAGGCATGATAGAATTTTATGCCTATAGTAATCAACACTAAATATGAGGATAATCTTTTTAATAGCAAGCAATATCTTATAGAATGATATTGGTCTAGGAATTTTTTTGAGGCATTACAGAAGACAGCTGACAATGTAAAAGGAAAGGCTGGTCCTTGTTGGAGATCTAAAAAGCAAAGTAGGAAGTTATCCAGACATACAGAAATATTTTGGGAAAATTAGGAGAAAACAGCAAAGCTAATAATAAAAATAATGGTAAGTGCCTGCTTGATTTCTGTTAAGGACATGGACTAATTATTACAATGTTCCAATATAAAAATGTGCACAAATTTGCATGGAGAGAAGATGCAAGACATAAGAAAATAAGACACAAAAAAAAAATTTTATTGTTGACAGCAATTTTTCCACCAGTTCAGAACACAAGCATATACAGAGGATTAGAAAATGGAAAAGATCACCATTTAGTTTTCAGCGGGATAAAATTGCATTTCATACTGAAAAAAAAAAGAGGGTGTAATAAAGTTTTAAAATCCACGTTGAGCAGCTTTCGGTTACACTAAAGTATACAAACATTATTCAAGAAAAAATGAAAGAGTTTGAAAACAAAGAACCACACTTTGGAGATTCAGTGGCAAACCCTGGCAAAAACATTGACTGATTCAACCAGACAGGTATGTAGTGAGATTGTCTACAAGGATAGAAAAATCAGAACTCCTTGGATGACTCAAGAAGTTAGAGTATTCAAGGAAAAGAAGGAAGCTTACTGAAAGTTCTTGACAAGTAAGCCATTTTGTGCTCTGAAAGAATACAGAGAAAAATGGAAGAAAGCAAAGTACTGTGTGAAACAAAATACAAAAATAATAGGAAGACAGGTACGAACATAGAAAATAAATATTAAGAATGTCAAAAAATATTTCTGGAGGCTTTTGAAAAACCTCAAAAATCGAAGAATAAAAGATAACAGAGTTGACATGAAAACTAAAGATGAAGATTTTATATTATAGATGGCTGCAGGGTTTACTTTGAAAGACTGCTAAATGAAACAAGTAGTGACAGCACAGTGGTAGAAAATGCTCAACAGGAATGCAATCAGGATATATATCCATACATCCTTAATTGAAGCAAAAAAAAAAACCAAAATCCCTGAAGTGTGGAAATACATTTTTATGGAAGTTTTTCCACTTGGCTATGCTACTAATTATATATTGGGTTTTATCCTTTATCCAAATGTTACCAAACAAAGTTTGCACCTGAAGTACTTTCAGGACTGAGGAAACTCATGGTAAAGTTGGTATAAGTTCTCATCACTTGTCTTAGTATCTTCCATAATGCAAAGCACATCTCCTTGCGGAATATAATGCAATGCATTAAGGGAAGGGCCACTACCCAGACAGGTTTCGACCTTCATTGAGGTCTCATCAGTGGGAGCCAGACCCAGACAGGCCCTTCCCTTAATGCATAGCATTATGAGAAGAGCACTTATACATGTCTGCAAGGAGATATGCTTTGCATTATGGGAGATACTAAGGCAAGTGATGAGAACTTATACTGCCTTTACCATAAGTTGTCCCAGTCCTGAAAGTACTTCAGCTGCAAACTTTGTTTGCTAACATTTGTATAAAGGATAAAACCCAATATATAATTAGTAGCATAGCCAAGTGAAAAAACTTCCATAAACTTATCTCTAATCCAGAGAATTTTAATAATAGGGTGCGACACCCTTTGGCTACTCGTATAGGTGAATATGACTTCTCCATTACTTCCACCTTAGTATCACCACTTCTGGGTCTGGCTCCCATTAATGAAACCTTAATAAAGGTCAAAAGTGATCTGGGGAGTGGCCCTTCCCTTAATGCATAGCATTATACATGTCCACAAGGAGATGTGCTTTGCATTATGGGAGATACTAAAGGCAAGTGATGAGAACTTATACCACCTTTACCACGAGTTGTCTCCAGTCCAGAAAGTATTTTAGGTGCAAACTTTGTTTCCTAACACTTGGATAAAGGATAAAACTCAATATATAATCAGTGTGGAAATACAGCCTGGGGAGATGATATTCGACCAGAAATGGTCAAATATGGAGATATAAAAGTTTTACAGTGGCTACACTTCATAATTCAGAAAATTCTATCAGGGGGTCAAATTCCAGATTGGAATACTCATAGTAGCCATCTATAAAAAGGAAAAACTGAAAGTGAATTGTAGAGGAATTTCCCTACTAAGTGTTCTTGTAAGATTTATGCATGTATACTTGAGAAATGCCTAAGAAAAATTATAGAAGAAAGCTTGGAAAAGAAAGCTCTATTCAGGCCAAACAGAATTGTGAAGTTCAAATTTTCACCTTAAGACAAACTGTTAAGGAATTAATGGTAATGTAAAAAGGATATGCATTGAAGTTTCATATATCTGGAAAAAGCACATGACAAGGTTCCAACAGAAAAGCTGTTCAAAATGCTACAGGAAGATGGCTTAATGTTAAATCAGGTGTGAGACAAGGGTGCACGTTTTATCTCTACTGTTATTCATAATCAATAATATTACATTATATAAAGAAAATGTGGCATTAAACCAGATATCAAAATTGGAAATATTAATCTTAGCTTTTTACTTTATGCAAATATTATGTTTCTAAATAAATCCAGAATTCTGCAAGAGTCCCCAACTATATTGAAGAACTGCTATAACAAATCTTGTGAAAATCAGCAAAAAAAAAGACAATGAAAAATAGGTAGAAATATTGAAACTATGAACTGTATCCAGAATGGAGATCCTATACTAGAAGTAATATATGCTTAACTACAAAGCGAGAAAACATGATCAACTTAGGAAGTATGAATACTATCTTTGGTCCCATTGTATTAGTTACTGAATGGGAAAAAAGGTCAGCAATGCATGGGAATATTTGAATAAGTGCTTAAATGAGGAGGTATGTGAATGTTTCCAAAGCATTCGAAGAATAAATAAGTTAGGATTGAAATGGATGTGCAACTTTATTAAGCAAGAGATCCACAAAAAGATGATGTGGAAAGAATATTTTGAGAATAAGAGAGGAGTTATGAAATATATAAAGCTCAGTCAAGAAAAGTAATGACTATTTGTACGGAAAGCTAAATCAGAGTATGAAAAGAAACACAAGCAAAAGAAAATTATTAATGAGTGCTCACTTCGCTAAGATATATCAACCAGATGTGTATGAAAATGAGATTGAGGAGCTGTTGCATAATGTGGATAAGAATTTGTCTATAGGGGACAGAGGGAATATCAGCATGTTTGCTAAAAGAATGTTCAGCCAAATTGGCTAGGTCTTTCACATGTTTGTATAACTTGAGTCTTAGCTCAGGAATGATACCAGAGGAATGGAAAGAATGTATGATAGTCCCATTGTACAAAGGTGGTGCAAGATTTTAGAGAAGTTGGTAAGAACTCGCATACAGAAGTGGGTAGACAAACAAGCTATACTCTGCAAGCGGCAGCATGTGTTTACACTAAAGAAAGGTCATGTTTTAGCAATTTGCTCATTATAACAATGCTATAGGTGAGTTGGATAAAGGGAATGAATACACTAACATAATGTGGAGAATAAACTGGAGAATATGGGATTGCAATATAAACTCTTGACTTGGATCATGGGATGGTTGACAGACATATCAAAAAGTGGTATATAGTGGGTGTGAATCTGCCAGATTTAAGGTGACCAGTGGTGTACCTCAAGGTTCAGTCCTTGGGCCATTATTGTTCAATCTATGCATTAATGACATCAGACAAGATCTAACATCAGATGTGCAACTGTTTGCTGATGATGCAAAGATAGGCAGGGCAATCATGGAAGCTATTGATATTCAGCAATTGCAAAATGATTTGAATGGACTGGAAATTTGGGCAAATGAAAATGCCTGTCAGTTTAATGTTAATAAGTGTAAAGTAATGCACTTGGGCGTGATGAGATTTCCAGCAACATATTATATTAGCGGGGTTATGTTACAAGAAACTGATGAGGACAGGGATCTTGGTGTAATGGTGAATATAAGAAGATAATTGCATATAAGAATGATAAATGCATATAAGAAGATAATTGCGATGTTGAAGTGAACCTTGACATGTAAGGATAAGGAAGTTATTTTGCCTCTTTATAAGGTCTTGATAAGACAGCACCTGGATTAGTGTGTGCAGATTTGGTCTCCAAGATTGCAAGGGGATAAAGAAGCTATGGAAAGAGTGCAAAGAAGAGTTACAAAGATTATATGCAATTAGGGGAGTCATATTATGAAGACAGATTACGAGTATGTGAATTACAGATCTGGTCAATAGGAGAAAGAAAGGTGACAGGATAGAGATCTATAAACTTCTGAATGAATGTTATAGGATATTGTCTGACGAAATTTTTCCTTATATTGAAGGTGGAGAGAGTGATCACTGGCAGGAGTATCCATGGAAGGTAAGTTTGTTCGTAGTCAAGAATGGAGTAAGCGCAAAGTTTTTCACTCACAGAGCAGTGAGTGAAATAGTTTACCTTCAGGGGTAGCGAGCACATCTAGTGTGAATGAATATAAAAGAAGGTATGAGAACCAGGTTTGAGTGATTTATAGCCGTTCTTGATGAGCCTTTGACTCCCTAGATTTCAGATAATAGTAATAATAATAAAAAAACATCTCAGCTATTTAAGCACAAGTTTTAGTGAATATCGCAAATTACGTATGTAAATAGAAAACAGAAGTAGCAAAGCTGGTATGTTAGGAAGTTAGCTGAATAAATTTATATGGAATAAGAGAGGAATCAGTCAAACACAAAACTGGTTGTATACAAGACAGTGCTCAAACCAATTTTAAATCATGTGCCTGAGAACTGGGTTAGAAAGAATACTTGATCCAACTACAGAACAGATATGAGAGTATTGAGAAAGATTAAGGGATTGAACAGATGGCATCAAATGACAGTATCATATTAAAAATGAGAATTGGGAAAGAACTTGAAATTGTTAGTATTCATGAATCTGTTAGCAGAACTACTCTCAGGTGGTATGATCACTTAAACAGAATGAGAGAAGAAAGATTAGCAAAATAAGTGTTCTTCGTCAGGATGGCAAGAAATATACTCAGAGGAAGACCAAGATCTAGCTGGATTGATACAGTAAAAAGTGCATTAGAAGATAGAAATATAAGATCTGATAATATTGGAGTCTTGACAGATAAGATTAATTTGAAGGAAAATTGTGGATAGGAAGTTAGTAATGAAGTAACTTTTTCATGTAGTACTACCATGATATCCTTTACGCACTGAGGTCACTTGTATGGAATTTGATTTTGAAGACTGTTGTAATGTGAAAATCTCATCCCGACAATCTATTTGGCCTGAATATTGTTCTTCCTCAAGTTTCTCTTCTACAATTCTTCTTAGTCCCTTCAAATATGCCTGTATACATTTACTCGGAATGCTCAGTAAATAAATTCCTCTGTAATATTCACGTCATTTCTTTTTATAGATGATCATTATGAGATATCTACTCATCTGGAATTTGACCTTCAACACCATGCTTCCTGAATTATGTAGTGCACCCATGAAAAACTTCTATACCTTCACATTTGAGACATGCAACTCTTCTTTACACCTATTCCAGCTACTTTTCCACATTTCATTTATCTGTTAGCATTTTCTATCCGAAAAAGTACTAATACATGTACTCTTGCTTAAAGCTAAATGATAATCACTTCCAATTTGATAACTTAATTAACTTAAACAATTTGATTTGATAAGCAATAACTATCAAACATAAAATAATCAAGATTTCTTTTTTTTTCTTGTGCTTTCTATGTGAATTTGTGATTGAAGGATGTTTTTTTTTAATCACTAATTCGTGTCTTGAACAGAAATTCAGTAGGCAATTACCATTGTTATTAGCTTTTCCCTTTTCTAACAAAATTTCTCTAAACATTTTTGTATCAGATATTAATTTTCTAACCTGCTGTTTAGATCTAAAATCATTTCTTTATTATAAATTTAGTTTAATCCTTTATCCAAGTGTAAGCAAACAAAGTTTGTGCCTGAAAATATATCTTCAGGACTGAGGTAAGGTGGTACATCCCTTGGCAACTCATAGCAAAGGTGGACCAAGCTCTCATTACTCCTTGTCTCAGTATCTCCCATAATGCAAAGCAAATCTCCTTGTGGACATGTATACTGTCATGCATTAAAGGAAGGGCCACTACCCAGACCAGTGTCGACCTTTATTGAGGACTCTTCAGTGGGAGGCAGACCCGGAGTGGTGATACTAAGGCAGAAGCAATGGAGAGGTCATATTTACTTATACGAGTTGCCAACCGGTGTACCACTTTATTATTAAATTACTCTGGATTTAGAGAAAGATGTTGGAAGTTTATTTTGCACTTGGTTAGACTATAATAACTTTAGTTTAATCCCTTAAATAAAGAGCCAATAGGCTTCAATTCAGCAATGTAACATTATTTAAATTAAGGGGATATTAAATCCCATATTGCTTTCAAAACCAAATAAGAAACTCAAAGATCGGAATCAAATAGTTTCATGCCGATTATCCTAGCCCTAGTTTGTACTACATGCTTTAGCTTACGCTAGTATCTGCCAATACTTTTATAGTTTACTATATTCGGCATGAAACTCTTTGATTCCGATCTTTGAGTTTCTTATTTGGTTTTGAAAACAATGTGGGATTTAATATCCCCTTAATTTAAATAAATTTAGTTTAATCCTTTATCCAAGTGTAAGCAAACAAAGTTTGCATCTGAAAATATCTTCAGGACTGAGATAAGGCAGTACATCCCTTGTCAACTCGTAGCAAAGGTGGACCAAGCTCTCATCACTCCTTGTCTCAGTATCTTCCATGAGTATAGGTAAATATGACCTCTCCATTGCTTCTGCCTTAGTATCACCACTCTGGGTCTGCCTCCCTCTGAAGAGTCCTCAATAAAGGTCAAAGCCAGTTTTGGTAGTGGAAGTCTTCCCTTAATGCATGGCAGTATACATGTCCGCAAGGAGATGTGCTTTGCATTATGGGAGATACTGAGAAAAGGAGTGATAAGAGCTTGGTCCACCTTTGTCAAGAGTTGCCAAGAGATGTACCACCTTACCTCAGTCCTGAAGATATTTTCAGGCACAAACTTTATTTGCTTACACTTGGATAAAGGATTAAACTAAATTTATTATAGTCTAACCAAGTGCAAAATAAACTTCCAACAACTTTCTCTAAATCCAGAGTAATTTAATAATAAAGTGGTACACCGGTTGGCAAATCATATAGGTAAACATGACCTCTCCATTGCTTCTGCCTTAGTATCACCACTCTGGGTCTGCCTCCCACTGAAGAGTCCTCAATAAAGGTCGAAACTGGTCTGGGTAGTAGCCCTTCCCTTAATGCATTGCAGTATACATGTCTGCAAGGAGATGTGCTTTGCATTATGGGAGATACTGAGACAAGGAGT
Source organism: Typopeltis vanoorti (assembly GCF_054136105.1). Lineage (NCBI taxonomy): Eukaryota > Metazoa > Arthropoda > Arachnida > Uropygi > Thelyphonidae > Typopeltis > Typopeltis vanoorti. The sequence continues at coordinate 58,386,253 of NC_143550.1, read as the reverse complement.
GATGAGATCTTGGTCCACCTTTGCAACGAGTTGCCAAGAGATGTACCACCTTACCTCAGTCCTGAAGATATTTCAGGCACAAACTTTGTTTGCTTACACTTGGATAAAGGATTAAACTAAATTTATTATAGTCTAACCCCCAAGTGCAAAATAAATTTCCAATCATTTCTTTAATTATTTGAAAAATTCCTTCGCTTCCTAAGCAGAAACTTTCTGTGGAACTATAAGCACAAATAAGTTTTCTTAATGAATTCTATAATTTGAAATTTCCCCACACAACTACTTGAAACTGCCTGCCAGTCAAGAAGCTTATATCTATATTTAAATGTTGAATGCCATCTATGATCCTTTCTCTCCCAGATCATTACTACTCGAACATGAAATTGTATTCAGAATTTAACAGGATCCCACTTATTTTAGTCTCCTTTGCCTCAGTCACTTCAATCCATGGGATACTTTTCTAGTTCTTCGGCTAGTTCAACTTCTTTTCAGCTGATCTTATAGTGATGGTGCCCATCTTCAATTCTGCCAGTGCTCAGTTTGAGTAGCTGACTTTTCCTTTTTCCCTGACAAAAACAGAGAGGGCCTTGTGTTGTGTCATAGCATCACGTTTGTTTCTGGTTTAAGCTAATGCAGAATAAATTTGATAAACTAATTGCCGGCCTGGTTGTGGAGACAGAGAAGTAGAGTAGGTGTCCTCCCTCAATGAGTCTTTGGACTCCTTGGAGGTGTCACGTAATAATAATAATTCACAAATTGCTAGCCCATTGCGTGAAGGTGAAAACTGAACATTTCTTCAGAAAATTTAGACACTCTCCACATTCCTTAAGTTATGTGGAGGTCTCATTTGAGCAATCTGTTTTCAGCCTTATGTGACCCACAATTTGGCAAATACATTAATATTAATCAATTCAGATTACAAATCACCATGGAGGTTTGTTATTAATACTAATACTAAAATCTGCAAAAGATAAAACTTTGAAAATGAGATCCTCATTAAAAACAGTCTACAAGAAAAAAGATAAAAACAATATTTGCATATGTTGATTAGATATGCATATTAACTACATTTTTGGTATCCGGTAGCTATATTTTGTGCAGTATCAATACTCTATTATAATTAATAATAGAGTATTGATTTAGTAACAGTTACATTCTGCAAACTTTATGCAATATGAATTTTACTCAAGTCAGATTTAACCCATCACCTGTTAAACGCACCCTATTGTTTATGCATTTACAGTACGTGTTTGCAGTAATGCACATTAACATATTTTATTTCTGTTAGTTTCATTCACAGAATTCACAGATCCATAAATTGGATTTCAATAAGTAATTATTAATACAAAGTAATATAATATACTATAAATTGAGAAAATCCAAATTTTTTTTTTAACAAATGTTTAATTTGGCTATTCGACCTTCCTTGGGAAAGTATCAAGAGATGACTGATTAGTGGCTTCTTTCTTTTCTTCATATATCTTTCAAAAATAGGCTAATGTGTCAGGTGTTTCTCTTTGGACTTGAGAACCATGAGGCATTAGGATCTATGCAAACAATAAAAATATATAGCATGCAAAAACTAGAAATGTGTGGCACTGAAACACTTAAAAATATGCAGCACTAAAAATATAGCATATCTGTGTTGAAAGCAAGACTGAGATGGATCGTCGTGTGGAAGATCACCATTAGATGATATGTGAATAATGTAGGCAATTTAAGTAAAATGTTTATAATTCACCAGATTTCTAGCCATATCAGGATAATTTGCAATCCAAATTTACATAAGTTGGGTACTGCCAATCCTCATGTATCTGCCATTTTGGAATTAAAAAACATATGTAAGATAATCATGTGCAATATATGAAAGATAACATTTAAAGATTACCATGAACAGGATATACTATCTGCCAAAAATCACAGGATGTGTGTAGATGCATGGTCTTTAAATTAATAATGTGCAGTTTCATTTTTGGCAAAACAATTGTCTTAATGCATCATCGAAGACCTTAATTTCAAGTGGGTAAAGCTGTGCTTCATTCCTCTTTTAAATATTATAACCACTGCTGAAGAGGCCTTTCAAGACCACACATTAATTCTGTATTCTTGTTCATCACACAGATGTTAATATGTGTGTATAAAGCCCTAACCAATAGAACTCCATATAAGACATCATAAAACCTATAACACAGCACTGCTGTGAGTGTTCAGTGGAGAAAATAATCTTAATGTGCTTCCTGATGAGTTGAAGATTGTGTTGTAATCATTGAGTAAAATGGTATGAGGAGGACTACACCAAAAGATTGACAGATATGGGGTGAAAGAGGAGGATGGGAACTTGGTTTAGAGATGAACTGTGTATGGATGATGACCAACAGCTGCCTGTGTTCTAAGATGTTTACAGGAAAATCAAGGTATGGTGGTGGCTAGTTCAGTGGAGCAGTGCCCATGAAAATACATAAAGATCTAATGCAAAAAACAGAACTTCTATGAAGAGAGAGAAGAGGAACTGGAGAGATTTTGAGAGAGAAGAATCATCTATTAACTATTCAATTGGCCATGACATATATTAAAACAATACCATTGATATTCCATTGAAATAGCATGGATATGAAGTACAAGACTGATAATATATTTCATCCACATGGATGTTTTGGGTATTTAAGTAAACTGCCCTTTTCTGGAGAGCATCAAACATTCTTAATGAGAGCTCTGGTGCAAATGTGAGAACAGTGTTCTAAAGATGGACAGATCCTGGATTTATAAAATGTTAGGAATTGTGCAGATGAAAAGTAGTATTTAGAGTAAAAGTAGATATCCAGTTTATCGGAGGTTGAGGAAACTATGGATGATATGGAATGTGACATGGTTATGCCAGGAAAGGCAGGATGTGTGTGTCAGTTGTACTCCTTGGGGATCTCAATATTATCATAACTAAAGTGGGGGAAATGAACTGTGGTTTGCTAATATTGAAATTCAGAAGAATGACACTGATTATGGAAGATCATGAAGTCTAAATCATTTAAACAAAGGTTTATCAAATGAAGAAAAGAAATGGAGTATGCTGTTATCAATGAAACTATGAATAGGATTTGAGATTAGTAAGAAGTCATTAACGTATAGAAGGAAAAATGCAAGTGGAAGCAAAGTGTCTTGGGGTACCCAGGACAGTTTAATTTGTAATAAGAGAAAAATCTGATAAGAAGAAACCATCTATCACAACATGCAACAAATGACAGAAGAGAAAATGGCAATCTAATAACAGAGCACAGAAAGTAAATCAAATTGTAGCTTAGCTTATTAAGCTATCTTCTTTGCTAAACCTGTTCAAACGTGATGAAAAATGAAAAGAGTAAGAGCACAAGTTTCTTCTAACTTTTCCATGGCTTAATATAGTAAATCTGGAACAAAAAATATACTGTGGAATCAGAGTGGCAGAATCCATATACATGTATGAAGTATCTGATGAATGTTATTCAGATATGACACATTATTATAATTAGATGACTTACATATTAAGCACTCTTAATAAAAAGAGTTAGAAAGAATTAGGATTAAAATAAAACTTAATAATTCCTCATCCCTCCCCCCAATACATATACTGTAATGTAAAACTCTGTTGCAGAATTTAATTTAGTGTTGTAATTAAGTTCACTTGTCTTTGTCTCCATAAAGAATTAAAGTTATGTAATGATGTTAAAATAAATTGCAACTCTGGTTTATGTTGTTGTCTTGCTGATTTCAGCAAAGTTTCATAATGGTGGCACAAACATGTAAACAACGTTGATAGTTCAGTACTCTGCTGCACTTTTGAACCAATAATGGCATTTTGAAGCTAGCACACACAGAATTAGGCAGCAAAGGGATTATGAGGTCACCATTTTTGACCTCGTAATAACATTATGTTTTCATATGAACATATTCGGAGACCAATGGATATATCTGAAAGTATTCAATTCTTTCTAATGATGAGTATAGCCACCAAAATATAATCTAGAAGAAGGCCTCGAATAGTTTTTGTTGTAAGCAGGAGGTATGCCTACTCTTTATTTATTATAACTCTGTAAATTCCTGTCAACGGACAGGATGCAGACAGAACATTTTATCTCAAGCAGAAAGTTTGTTGTTTCCTCCATACAGTGTTCCTTATGATAGTGTGTATTATAGAATACGGAAGACAAGCATAAAACTATTATTCAGTTAATGATAGTAACTGAACATATGTAATGAAGATTGTGTTTCAAAGAGTCAAAGCTGTATAACTGAGAGGAGACCTCCACATTGGCTTTAAAGGAATGCGGAGAACTGACCAGGACTTCTGACCTTCTTGTGGTGCACCCTGTTAGGTATCTACCTGGAGACTGAACGAACAAGGATGGGTTGGCAATTTGGGATTTAGGCAACGAAATTGTATTCTTATTGGCTTAAACCAAAATAAAAAAATGATGGTACAACATGACAGAATTTCATGCTGGCTGGGGCATCGCCCAGTAAAACAAGACCTCCGTTGTTTTCGCCAGGGGGGGGGGGGGACTAGGGTGAACAGCAAAAGTCAGCACTGGAACAAATCCAAAAACACACCCTAACTTGTCACAAGAGTTCAAGATCGGTACTATCAACATGAGAAGCCTGAATGGCAAAGAAATGGAGCTAGCTAAGGAACTGGATAAGTACCAGATCAACATAATAGGGGTGACTGAAACAAAAAAGACAAAATCTGGTGACATTTCTCTGAGCAATAAATATAAAATGTTTGTTGACATTTTATATTTATTGCTCAGGAGTAGCAGCTATAGTACTGAATACAAAATACGAGGTTAATCTTCATGAATGGCAGGAAATATCAAGTAGAGTGATGTGGGCAAATATCTGAATGGGCAACTGGACAATGAGACTGATTTGTTTCTATAGTCCCACAGAAGGTCCTACTAAGGTAGAAGTGGAGGAATTTTTTGAAGCTTTAGAAAGAGCAACAATAAATAAAAAGGAAGCTTGGTGAAGAACAAGCTGGATTCAGGCCAAAGAGAGGCTGTCAGGATCGAATTTTCATGTTACGACAAATAGTTGAGAAATCGTGAGAATATAACAAAGATCTGTATTTAAGTTTTGTAGATCTGGAAAAGGCGTATGACATTGCACCAAGAGAGAAGCTGTTCAAAGTGCTACAGTTGTATAGTGTCAATGGAGTATTATATCAAGCAATACTTAGTCTTTATTTGAGTTATAAGTCAGAAGTTAGAATTGAAGGAAGTACAGGAAGATGGTTTTATGTTAAATCTGGTAGTAGTAGTAGTAGTTTCAAATGATGATACAACGGCCATGAGTCCCTTTTTACAGGAGGAATGGCACTATCTCAGTCCCCCCATATTTTATCCGGGCTGGGAACTGGCATGGGACCGGTTTGCCTGCTTGCAGAATGAAAAATCCCAGATAAACTGGCAGCAAAAACACTGCTGTCCATGCCCAAGACTGGCTATGGCTGAGTTAAATCTGGTGTCAGACAAGTACATTATCCCCTCTGTTATTTATTATCTATATGGATCACATTAAAGGAAAGTGGTATTAAATCTGATATCAAAACTGGAGATATTAATCTCAGCTCTTTACTCTATGCAGATGATGTTATACGTCTAAATAAATCTGCTACAAGTCTGCAGGATTCCCTGACTAAATTGAATAACTGTTGTAATAGATATGGTATGAAGGTCAGCAATAACAAGACAAAGACAATGAAAATAAGCAGAAACATTGAGAACGTCGACTGTATCCTGAATGGTGGACCCAAAGAATTTTGTAGCAAAAGTTTTTAGCACAACTGAATTGATATCATGTGGACCAGAAGATGAATTAGTATCAAGATTACTGAAGATTTTTCTCTATCTGAAAAAAAGATCAGAGGAAGACATTAAAAAAAAAAAAAAAATTATGGTATAGTGGGAAATGATTTTTCCTTGGTCATTTATACAACAGATGGAGAAGACAATGGTCCAGGGTACCATATTTGGGTGGTACCCTGGACCTTTGTCCTGACCTGGACGGTGATACCCAGAAGGGCAGCAGTTTTATTTAATATCTTCGACAAGGGAATAGAAGGCTCGAGTGCTGTTTGACAGGAGGCAACTTCCATCTGGACTTCCTTTAAAAGTGTTATGTGGATTTGTTAATGTTCTTTCTTATAAATGTTGAAGGCTGAAGTGAGAGGTGGTTTTTTTTTTTTTTTTTTTTTTTTTACTTTGGTCAATTTGAGAAATGCCAAATTGTTTTTCTTGGACTACTTGCCCTGTTAGATGACCAAGACTTAGAGAGTATTCAATGATTTTATACGAAGTCAGAGGGGAAAAAAAAAAAAAACCTCTCATTTCATTTATTTAATCAGAGTAGATGGTTTGGATTGCAAGATCAAAAGCAGTAATCTGACCATGAAAGAGAGGCAGATATATTCCAGGGATCCCATTTATCATTGTAATCTTAAGGACATAACAGTGGGAATAGATGGGTGAAGGTTGATCTGAAAAGGAAATGCGGATAAGATTATAGTCCAAGCTGCCATAAGAAGAGTTGTCTTGCACAATGTATTTGGAGAGGCAACTGGCTAAGAAAAGGTCCAAGGTGCTAGAAAATTGAGATTATCATGTATTGTGGCTGGTAGGTGAACAATTTATGTTAGATGATTTTTGACAAATAATTTGGCTTTATTTCCAGCTTGATCTGTGAAAGAGGAAAATCAGTTTGAATTATAACCACTGAAGACTAAGGATGATGATCTCATTGTCTGAGTAATTAGACTAGACAAATGATAAATAATCAAGAGATAAACTTTGTGATTGGAGTTAGAAAAGCATAACACAGCAAATGAAGACAAGGTGAGGCAAGCAAATTCTGAGCCAGAGCAGATCATATAGAAAGGGGGGGGGGGGGGGGGTTCAAGGTTTGGTAATCTCTAGCATGAATATCAAATCTGAACATGCTCAGCACTATGTGCATGTATCAAAACATGATCTGTCATTCTTTGCTTACCCTCAAGTGGCATCCTCTACAACTACTGTTCACCTCATCCATTTCATATGGAAAAAAAAAAAAAAATCGTGAAAAATGCAGTTTGGATAATTGAGGTGAACAGTGCAGAGGATGTCTGAGGTTCAGCAAGGACAGAGCAAAATGCAGTGTAGAAGTGAAAGACTTATGGACATGTCTCCCACACAGGAAGTGATGAAGAGAGGAGTGGAAAGAAACTGACATGTAACTGGCAATAGTTATTTAGGATAGCTATGACTTTCATTGCCCTGTGAAACACCTCTTCCAATACAGGTGGTGCTTCAGAGCAACTGCAATGTTTCAATGTTCTTTTCTTAGGAGATTTATTATAATGCCACTATATGTACAATTGTGGAAAACAACAATGTGTGACTCAGCAGCTGTGATTTAATGATGTACTAAGGTTAACAAATCTAATCTATATCATATCACAAAAAAGCATTCCCACATCATTATACTATAACCACTACACTTCATTACTGGGATAACACTCAGATAAAAATATACTCATAGTGCTTTTCATACTCAAGCATGTACAGAAGAGTGCACATGCTAGGGTATTCAGTGTAGGGTGTTCAGTTCTCCACAAGACCGAATTACAATGTTCATGGTCCAGATTCTCAGTGCCCTAGCTCACAGTAATAGCTGTGTACTCCTTGTTGTTAACAAAAGCTTGTAGGCTACAGCTATGATATGAAAAATTCATGGCATACAGCTCTCTACATCATAGAAATCTTATGGAATTTCTTATGAATGCTTGCATCTCCAAATTACATTGTCCAGGATCTCACAGCAAGTCGAGGTAACCATTATTTTTAACTAGTGGTGCCTCTGCCAGTCAGTATTTTAGGCATACATAATTGTATATCAGATTCAGTATAATCACAGACTTCCATTTCTTAAGCAAGTTGCCAGATGCAGACTTGGAAATGCTTAATTGCTTGCAACAGTGTATGCAGATGTTATCCAATAACATCAGACTTTGGCAAGAACATTGAAAATAAATAGCAAGAAGGTGGTAAGATATTCTGGAGGTTGTTGAAGAAGCTTAGAAATGGAGGAATGAGTGCTGTAAAAGGAATTAGAGATGAAAAAGGCGACATGAAAACTGGAAGAAAAGATATCCTTGAAGTATGGAGTAATTACTTCGAAAAATTGCTAAATGAAACAAGCAGCAATAGCAGAGTGGTAAAAAACACTCTACAGGCATACAGTCAGGAATACATATCCATACTTAAAGGATATGTATTCCTGAAAAATAGGAAAAAAGCCATCAAAGGCTTGAAATGTGGAAAGGCAGCAGGAGTAGATGATATTTGACCAGAAATGCTGAAGTATGGTGGTATAAAAATCTTACAGTGGCTGCACTGCATAGTTCAGAAGGCCTGGACAGAGGGGCAAATTCCCAATGATTGGAGTAGAGCTCTCATAGTACCCATGTATAAAAAGGGAAATAAAACTGAATGTGAGAATTACAGAGGTATTTCCCTACTGAGTGTTCCTGGCAAGATCTATGCAAGTATATTTGAGAAACGGTTGAGAAGAATTGTGGAAGAAAAGCTTGGTGAAGAACAAGCTGGATTCGGGCCAAATAGAGGCTGTCAGGATCAGATCTTCACTTTACGACAAATAGTTGAGAAAGCATGGGAATATAACAAAGATCTGTATTTAAGTTTAAATATCTGGAATATCGATCTCGAAAAGGCATACAATAAGGTGCCAAGAGAGAAGCTATTCAATACGCTACAGTTATATGGTGTCAATGGGGCATTATATCAAGCAATACTTATTAGTCTTTATTTGAGTTGTAAGTCAGCAGTTAGAAATGAAGGAAGTACAGGAAGATGGTTTAATGTTAAATCTGGTGTGAGACAAGGATGTACATTATCCCTTCTGTTATTCATTATCTATATGAATCACATTATGAAGGAAAGTGGTATTAAACATGATATCAAAATTGGAGATGTTAATGTCAGCTCTTTGCTTTATGCAGATGATGTTATACTTCTAAATAAATCCGCTACAAGTTTGCACGATTCCCTGACTAAACTGAATAACTGTTGTAATAGATATGGTATGAAGGTCAGCATTAAAAAGACAAAGACAATGGAAAATAGATAGAATTGTTGAAAATATCAACTGCGTTGAACGGGGAATCTGTGGAACAAGTAAAACATTTCAGCTACTTAAGCACGATTTTTAGTGAAGATGGTAAATAAAATATGGAAATAGACAACAGATTCAACAAAGCTGATATGGTAGGCAGTCAATTGAATAAATTCATATGGAATAAGAGAGAAATTAGTCAGAACACTAAATTAGCTGTATACAAGACTGTGTTCAAACCAGTTTTAACTTATGGATCTGAGAGCTGGCTCAGAAGTAAAACACTTGACGAAAGACTAGAGACCACAGATATGAGAGTCCTGAGAAAGATTAGAGGCATGAACAGATGGCATTAATGGCAATATCATTAAAAACGAGGATATTAGGAAAGAACTTGACTTTGTCAGCATCCAGGAATGCATTAGCAGAGCTAAAGAATGGGCAATAAAAGATTAGCAAAGCAAGTGTTCTTCTCCAGGTTGGCAGGAAAATGACCCAGAGAAAGACCAAGATATAAATGGATTGATATGGTACAAAGTGCTTTAGACAATAGAAATATAAGATCTGATAATGTTGGAGTCTTGACAAGTAATAGACTGATTTGGAGGAAAATTGTAGATAGTAAGTTAGTAATGACATAAATTTTTCATGTAGTACTATCATATCCTGTACACCCCTTGAGGATACATGTCAGGAATTTGATTATGCCTAACAGCACATTTGTCTCAGTAACCAAAGTGGAGAATGAGAGTTAACCTAATTATCTGGGTGAGAGATGAAAGTAATCTACCACTTGAAGACGTTCATAAATAACCTAGGATTCAAAACCCATAGAGCAGGCTGGAGAGGTATGTTGCTACCTACTTGACTAATGATGCTGATCGAAGAGATAGTATAGCACTTAGCAATTATTTTGATTATTAATTTTGTTGCAGATCAAAGTTTAACAATAAATTCAAAATTTAAATTAAAAAAAGTATTCCTGTATTCAAAACTAAATGTGCCATCAAAGCTTTATTGCAACTGGCTGAATGAATAGTGCATCCACTTGCCAACAAACAAATTGTGGATGCAAATCCCACCTTGGATGCAGATATTTCTGGGTGTCTTTAGGTGGTACACTATTGTTACGTAGTGCGACCACCATCTTTTTCAATGGTGGACTGAAGTGGCTTGAAACTTTCATGTTTGCTCTCTAAAAAAGGTTTCCAGATTCTCTAAGTGTGCTATACAACCTAACTATAAAGTTAATATACCATACAATCCTGACTGTATAGTACACTGGTGACCAAAATCTAAGGACAAGCATTATTTCTGAAGATTACAACTGCAAATTCCAATGAACGAGCTTGTCACAATTTGTATAACTGATTTCGAGTAAAAATCGATCACAAAGGGATCACATGATGGCATTCAACAGGATAAAATGCAAAATGTTGAGATAAGCAAAGTGTGTTTGAAGGAAGCACTTTAAATGAAGGAATAAAATTGTAAACTTGAATGTCTTGTAATGTTTCAAAGGAATCAACTAGATGATTTCACATGAGCAAGAATTATTGGAAAGACTGAAGACGGCTGCAGAATTACTGATATTGACAGATAGTTTGGAATATTACATAGCATTGTATCTAATCTCTGAGCAGTATTTCAAACCAATGGAATGTGTTCCAGATGTATGCTTAGTGGTTGCCCTTGCTCTACCACAGAGCACAAATATTTTGGTTATAAACAGCAAAACGTAATTGACGCACCACGGCAAGTCAGTTCCATTCAAGCACAGGTGTGCATGGATATCTCTACAACTGTGGCAAGACGTCTGCGATGAGTAGGCTTATATGCCAGATGGCCTGTAGGCTGCATCCCTTTATCCACAGCTCATTGTAGAGCATATTTTCAGTGGTGTTGAATACATAAAATTGGACAAGACAGCAAGGGCTAATCTAATCTTCATAGTTGAGTCAATTTAGTCTTTCCTCTGATTCTAGACAACACGATCTGGTGTGAAAGTGGTAGTACCGTTTACCATTGCGAGAATGTTCTTGAAAGAGATAGATATGTTAGTTCTGGAGTCATGATGTGGGAAGTCTTTATGGTTAATGGATGCACTGAGCTACAAGTGCTGAAAAATGGGAGTATGACTGGTGAAGGATATTGAAACAAAGTTCTCCAAAGTCATTTCAATTGTTCTGTGGTGCTGTAGGGGAAGAATTCATTTTTATGGATGACAATGCCACACCATGTCGAACACAAGCAGTGGAGATACTTTTGGAGACTGAGGATATTAATCGAATCGAGTGGCCAGCACGCTCCCCAGATCTCGAACCCATAGAACATGTTTGGGATGTAATAGGGAGATGCATTGCTGCTTGAAATCACCCCCCCTCCAGAAAACAAACAAGGCCTCATCCTTGCTCTGAAGAAGGAGTGAACCAGTTTGCCTCAAGAACTCCTGAATCACTTGATGCTAAGCATGGTACAATGTTGTGAGATCTTCATCACAGTTTGGCGTGGACATATTCCTTACTGAAATGTCTCTCTGCATAGTATTATGTAAGCACTGTACCTTAATTCCTTAACTATGTCCTTAGGAAATTTGTAACTTTTGCCAAAAACATCATCATCATCAAATTCCTGATATGTACTCTCAGTGGGTGTACAAGATAATTAAGATAGTACTATATGAAAAGTTACATTACGAACACTTCCGATCAATTTTCCTCCAAATTAATCTGATATCTGTCAAGATTCCAATATTAACAGATCTTATATTTCTCTCTTTTAACTGTATCAATACAAGATGTAGATACATCTTGGTCTTCCTCTGGGTCTTTTTCCTATCAACTTGGCAAAGACATTTGTGTTGCTAATCTTTCCTTCCGCATTCTGTTTAAGTGACCATATCATCCAAGATTAGTTCTGCTAACACATTCCTCAATGTTAACAATAGCAAGTTCTTTCCTAATATCCTTATTTTTAATATGATACTGCCATTGATGCCATCTGTTCACTCCACTAATCTTTCTCAGAACTCTCATATCGGAGGTCTCCAGTCTTTGATCAAGTGTTTTATTTCTAATCCAGCTCTCAGATCCATAAGTTAAAATAGGTTTGAACAGTCTTGTATACAGTTCATTTAGTATTTTGACTAGTTTCTTTCTTATTCCATATAAATATATTCATCTGACTTCCTACCATTCCAGCTATACTAATTCTGTTGTCTATTTCCAGATTTAATTTGCCATCTTCAATAAAAATTGTGCCTAAATAGCTGAAATGTTTTACTTGTTCTTTGGGTTCACCATTCAGGATACAGTTGATGTTCTCAATGTTTCTGCCTATTTTCATAACAAATTTATTACAACAGTTATTCAATTTAGTCTGGGAATCCTGCAGACTTGTATGGGATTTATTCAGAAGTATAACATCAATCTGTATAAAGTAAAAAGCTAAGATTAACATCATCAATTTTGATACTTAAATACAGATCCCTGTTATATTCAAAATTTCTCAACTATTTGTCTTAAAGTGAAAATCTGATCCTGACAACCTCTATTTAGATTGAAACTCTGTTGTTCTTCACTAAGCTTCCCTTCCACAATTTGACTGTAGTCATGAAAATGTTTTCATATACAGATAAAAATGTAAGTTCGTCCTTAGATTTTGGATACCAGTGTATATTACAGAAGGTTTATAACCTTCTATGGGTGGGATTTACATAAAAAATATACTTCATCTAAGCTTTTCATAATAAATTTTAGCATTATGATGGTTTGAAATGAGTATCAGGCTGCAATGGTCAAAAATGTGCCTCAGCTGAAGCATACCAGTTCTTGATTCACAGTTCCACGTTACTTATAAAAAAAAGTACCTTAACATATGTTTTTCCTTTTTTGAAATTCAAGTATAATTACTATATAAATACACTACTGGCACATGGTAGCTACCAACATCAAAATGGAGCATGTTTAGAAAATGAAACAGCATTTTACAGGATATTTTACCAATACATTTTTCAGTACATTTTTAGTATGGTATATAATCTTGTTTAAAAAATTATAATTGCCTATATTTTTTTAAGAAGCAGAATAAACGTTTTTAAGAAGAGGATTTCTTTTCATTGAATAATTTGCTGCAGAGTATATAATTGTTTTTATGTTTAAATGGCACTCACTTCTATATGAGTGCCATTTAATTAACGTAAGATGAGTGCTCTGATTTTAAGTGCTGGTGGGAAAAACACATTGATAACATTCATAAAAGCAAGCATAACTTAATTTTCTAACATTTCTTTTTATAAAGTTTTTGATATGATTTTAATGGTAAAATGCAAACTGGATCTGTACTAACATATTATAAAAGAATATAAGTTGTTATATAACAATGTATGTATAACAGTGTTATTGTATAAGTGTATATCAGAAAATACATACAACATATTTATTCAAATTAGCAGAATAACAATATGGTCAACTGCATCAACACTCAATATAGTCTCCTCTGCAAACTGTGGACTTATGAATATGACGTTTACAGTAGTGCACAAACTTTTCCTACATGGGAATGGGGGTAGCCAACTACATATGTACTGATTCCATCATCATCATCACCTACAAACAAAACGGCAGCCTTTCAAAGCATTTCTGAAAACTTTGAATATTCAGAAATACCACTGTTTGATAGTTTGATACAGTAAGACCCTGACAATATGAAGAGGGTGCTGTAAGTTCTCAAACTATACCAACTAGCAAATTTCCATACTATTACAATTGCACTGGGGGGGGGGGAGGCATTGCCATATAGCAAAATACTTTGTGATAATTCTGAAATCATTTCAAATCTCCATCTTCAGCCTTACATGCATCATTTTGCTGTAACATTCAATGTTCACAATTCTTACTAAAGAACACACACACATAAAATAATAAATAAATATCTTATGATTAATGGAAATATGAATCATGATAGAGGTAACAAAGATTCATGTTTTGATGTGTATCTGTTAAAATTCAGCATTTTCTTCCTCTGAAAAATTTTAATCTATGACATTTCTAGAAATTGCCATTTTTAATTGGTTGACATGAGTCATTGATATGTATTTGCAAACATGACCAGAGTTATAATAAATTTAAATAGAAATGTAATAAAAAATAAGTTTTCTTTTTTCCTACTTGCTCTTGTTTGCAGAAACAGAATCCTTTCTTTGTTACAAGTAGTGTTGGCAGTGCCGTAACTAGGCAGGTGCAAACAGGTGCACAGGGCCCATAATGAAGGGGCCAATGAAATGGGGTATCGCAAAAAATAATCAGTATTATATTTTCATTTTCAAATTTTGCTGCCATGGGGGTTGATTCATAAACATATATTATAATATTTATAAACAAAATTTCTATTTTTATCATATTTGTTTTTTTTTTGTTTTTGTTTTTTTTCAAAAAAAAAATAAAAGGTGGACCAAAAATAAAATCTTGCACAGGGCCCATGTAAAGCTATTTATGGCATTGGGTGTCAGAACAATAATATCGAAGAAAATATTAAATAACTTGGAAAGACTAATATTAAGATTGTTGTGGATATTACTGGAAAATTCTGAGATAAAGTAACTCAGCTGCTTAAGTGGCATGCATCACAATCTTCACAAAGCACTGGCATGCTATTAGTAAGAATTATTAGTTTTTAAAAAAAAAAAAAAAAAAAAAAACAGAAGAGCAGTTTCAGCATAATTGTGAGTTATTTATATAATGCAGATTCTATGACACATTTTATGTCACAATTTTTTTCCTTACTTAGCACACCTACTGAAACATGGAAATCATTACAAAGGCCTGTTTTGTTGTAATGGAACACCACCAATACAGAATATGCATGCATCATAAGCATATTTCAAACCCAATGATGGAATATGTAGAATCTGAAGTATTAATAGTGAACATTAAAACTTAAGTATTACAGTTTTTTTTTTTTTGAAATCTCTCTCTCTCTCTTCTCCCAAATATAGAATTTCTGCACACAGATACTAAAAATGAGAACTAAAATGTGAACAAAATACTAAAAAGTGTTTTCAATTATTATCTCAGTTGCAGCCTCATCATAACATCACTAGCCTGTCCACTAGCCAACGTTTTGTTTTGGAAGTGATCAGAATTCAGAAAACATTAATATAGTTGATATGGACATAAACCTAGAGATTTTATTTTATTGAGAGATTAAATGATAATCTTGAACGTTTTTATTCTCCATATTTTATAATGGTATAGGAAAAACTTTTTTTTAAAAGTATTTCAAGACCTAAGTGGTGAAACAAATGTGAAAATGAACATACTAATAAATAACTAAATAAATAATAATAAATAGAGAAGTTCATGAAAAGGATCAAGAGATATTTAACAACAGCAATGTCTGAGTATATTCCAAAGGCTGAAAAGGATATATAAGGTAAGAGTAAAATGGATGAATGAAGAGATTAAACCTGTAATTTAGAAAAAAGGCAGCTTTATGGGGAGTGCACAAGATGAAGAGGAAATAATAAGTTAGAGAGTAACTGATTATCATTTCAGGAAGGCCAGGATAGTGACTCAATTGATGAAGACAGCAAAAAGTGCTGTATGAGCCAAAATTATCTAATCCTGCCAAGAAATATTCTCGAGAACCTTTTGCATGTGGTAAGTAGAAAAATAATGTTGGTGGATAAAAATGGTAGATCAGCAGCAGCTACATCTTTAGAGAATATAGCTGAGGTATTGAATGAACAGTTTATTAGGATATTTTATCCTCATTAATGTATCCTTATGAGGAGCTTGAATATAGAGAGAATGGAGGAAGGAATGATATGTGTGAGTGAGCAAGAGGTATATGAGGAATTAAGTAAACTTGATGTTAATAAGAAGCAGTAGAACTTGAAACATATCACTGCATGCCTTAAAAGAATGCATTAGGGAGTTAAAGGCACTCTTCACATGCCTGTTTAACATGTCTTGCAATAGGGCAAGTCGAAGAAGTGGGAAAAAAAAGATAAAATGTCAGACTTTGCAAAAGGCAAGTAATACTGGGGATATAAATTAGCCTATGTGTGTATATCCAGGGTTATAGTTAAGATATTGGAGAAGTTATTGAGGACTAGGATTTGGAATTGGGTTAATAACAGCAGTATTCTCTATGATGATCAGTATATGGTTTATTAAAGGGAGGTCATATTTTTGCAATTTGCTTAGGTACAACAACCAGGTGACAAATTCAATGGATAAAGGAGATGCATACAGTGGTATACTCAGATTTTTTAAAGGCCTCTAATAGTTTGTCTTATGGCAATCTTCTGCCATAAGACTGCTAATTAAATTGGAATAGATGGGGCTTGATAAGAGAATAGTGGATCATTATCCTCTAGCAATCAACACTCCCATCCCACAAGAAAAACCACTCCCATCCTTTATATTCAGGGTACATCAGAAAAGATAGCTAATGTTCTTGCCAAATATAATCTCTGTGTCACTTTCAAACCATTCATTCATCTTCATTCAATCTCCTAAGGATCCTCTTGCACATTCTGAAGTCACTCGGCCTGCAGTTTAGCTTACTTTGGACAGACTGATAGATCTGTTAACATCTGCTGTGAAGAAAAAAATTACATCCAAAATCATCTGTATGGGAAGTCGGGACTGGCAGACCATGCTCTGAATACCGCTTCACATAAGATTAAATGGAGGAAGACATCAGTATTACACTGAATATCGCTATAGATCTAAGAGACTATTTTAAGAATCAGCATCAGCTATAAAAAGCACTTCCCCAACAACAAAGAAGTATAGCTGTATTAATTTGCCAATTTGGGAGACAGCCATTCTGGGACCAAATATAGCCTAACTTCTCCAAATTGACTTTATGATCATCCATTCCCCAGAGGGGCACCTTGTTGGAAATTACAAATGCTGGCCACATTTGTAATTTGTGCTCTGAAGATGCTGGGTAAAAAACCAGCAAAATATTAGTACATTCAATAAATTAATTATATTTTTTTCTCTTGGTGTTATACTGTGATGCACTGTTATGAATAACCACCAACACCTAAGCCTATCTATATGCATATATAAGGGAGGGATGAGAAAAGGAGTGAGGAGAATGTTTTTCGCATAGAGTGGCTGAGGAGCAAGGTACATTGCCACAGGCAATATACCTTGAGTGTGGCAAACGTAATGCAATTTATAATTTTTTTTCCTTTCTTTCTTACTATTTTTACTAGGTTCTTTCTGCTATTAAATTTTTATAATTTCATATCATGATAAATATGATATACAATTACTTTTTGTCGTGTTTTATAAGCTGAATAAATCTTTGTTCTAGGAAACCAATTTTGTGTTTTCTTTCAATTTCCATTATTTATGACACTCATTACTTGAGTGTCATAAATAATGAAATTATTTTCATAAATCAATGAAATTATGTATGTAAGATTAATCACCAGAAATTTGACAGCTGAAACTACACAACAGATGATCAAAAACCATACAGTGAAATCTGAAAGGTGATCATAATATGACAAATTAATGGAATACAAATGAGCAAATTAATATCAAAAGAATGAATTGTTTTGGCATGTACAGTGTGCTAAAATATAATAAGTAATTTAGCAGTGGCATTTTGTGATGGCTGTATGTGAACAGTTTTGAAGACATCTACCTTCACACTGAAAAACAAACTTGCCAATGCCTATACCTACAAACCATATAAATCCAATAAAACAAACATTTTCCTTTATTTACATGCAGTTAAGAACAACCAAAAAAATATTTAAAAAAAATTTTTTTTTAGATAACAGCTGAAGCATACAACGATATAGGCAAGCAAAACTTAATGTTGCCACAGAGAGACAACATTGCAATACATGCCATTCAAGTATAATCTTGAACTCACCTGCAATTTTTTAATTTCTTTCTTGAGATCTGCTTCATATTTTTCTTTCTGGTTGCTATTTGCAGCATTGTGCACCTATATGTGTAAAAACTGCATATTACATAAACTGTCAACATCACATTTTGAATTAATGAATTTCAGTCAAAATAAGTATTTTGCAAATGGTATTAAAAAATTATCATGCAGTATGTCTGGAAAATCACTATATTAATACCCCTTTCACTTTTCTTATAGTTCAAAAAAAAGCAGGAATAATGGAGATTCACATTATTATTTCATTATGAAGAAATAACTACTGCATAGTTGCCACTATACTAATAACAAGTAACACATTATAAGAGCCTCTGTAGCTCAGTCGGTATAGACGAAGCCCTTTGGCCGGAAAGACCTGGGTTTGATTCCCGTCAGCCGGTCTCATACGGAGGTAGAGGATTTTTTGCCAGCTTGGCTGGCCAAGTGTTTAGCGCATCCGCTCTCCAGCCAAAAGGATGTGGGTTTGAATCCTGCCATGGGCATGGATGTTTGTGATTGTCTGTGGAAATACTAGTGGTGGTGGTTGGTGGTAGATGGCGTTGCCATAGTGGATTGAGTAGCGGACAGAGTTGTACAGCAGGTGCCCTCCCTCGATGAGTCTTTGGACTCCCTGGAGGTGTCAAATAATAATAATAATGCATGAATGCATCTGGTAATCTCTGGTTTTTCATCCTGCAAAACAGAATAACAAGCCAGAAGAGCACATAATTAACAGACATAATACACTGGCGATATAGCCTTAGCTGCTACAACCAACATTAATAACACAATTTATCAGTATTAATAGTTACCTTGCAAGCTAGTACTATATAAAACTCATTTCCGTATGCGAATGGAAAAAAGTGGAGAAAATAGAACATAAAAATTAACTCAACTGTTCCTAAGGAAATACAAATTGCATACACATCTTGTTTGTTTAAATAAACAAAGAATATTCACAATTGAAAGAGAATCATCACATCTTCACAAAAGAAATTCATTGTGGATGTTAGAACTCCCACACAATGGATGGGCTTTTCCAATTACTGTCATAAGTTTTTATGATTAGTTTGGATACTTCAAAAAACTTTTTTTTTTCATTTTTAATGTGAATCTTCCCCATGAAAAGGTATAAATCTATGTTATTATTTGTACATTTTTTTTTCTTTTTTAATGCCATGGGTGGACTGTGGGTTAGAGATGCCTAAGGT
Source organism: Typopeltis vanoorti (assembly GCF_054136105.1). NCBI lineage: Eukaryota > Metazoa > Arthropoda > Arachnida > Uropygi > Thelyphonidae > Typopeltis > Typopeltis vanoorti. The sequence continues at coordinate 58,366,985 of NC_143550.1, read as the reverse complement.
GGCTTTTTTTCAAGCCACCTTAGGCATCCAATAATTGAGATGGTTGGTGGTCTTTCAACAGGAAACAAACTTTTCCCACTGTGAGTGACAGGCTCAATGGCCTGTCACTCACAGTGTCACAGCCAAGTATTCTGGACTCTGAAACCTAATTAATGCTCTGATAGAGTGGTTAATCCTATCTGCATAGTGGTTACAGCTGTCAATTGCATTCATTCTTTGGTTAGTTTGCTTGTTTTGGGAGATGAAAATCCATGCCACCTTTGAATAAGATTAGCTAACTCACCTTCAGTCAAAAAACATCTATTATCTAAATACTTTCATGAACATCTGAGACAGTGGAATTCAAATCCACAGTCAACCAGGAAGGTAAAGTCAATGCAAACCCGGTAAGTCCTGATAAACTACATAAATTTATTAAATCTACTAGCTTTGCAAACACATTGGTCTGCTTAATGAGGATTCAGTTTACTAAAATACACTTAAATGTTTTAATACATTCAGCATTATCTACATCTACACTCACTGCCATTAAAGCATTAACAGCAGGAGAAGAGGGGGGGGAGAGAAACAAAAATAATTTGATCAGGAAACATAACTGATGACAGAGAAGGAAAATTACACAAGGAAGAAGAATCATGATGCATGCTTAATAAAACTGACTATTCTCTTTGAAAGTTTTAACTTTGCATTAGCTCTTAGAAATGAAGGTAGTTCCCAATTTATGTAGTTAATTTGTTCCTGAAAATTACTGTAAATCAAATTTCACATGAAATGAGAACAAATTTCCTACATAAAATAAGTGAAATGTCAAGTTATGAAGAATATGTTTCTGTATTAACCTCCAAAACTTAAAATTGTAATAATAGAATATAATGCAAAACGTGTAATAGAATAATTTAAAGCAAACTTAAATTGGACAAAAACGCAAATTTGCAAAGGGCATCATTTTCTAAAATAATGCTGTCCCATCCACATTATAAATCTACTTTCTCAGTAAACTAAATATTTCGAGAATCTTTTGAAATTATTGGACTTTTACTAGTCCAGTAATTTTGTTATGATAGCCATTATGATAGCAAGCTTTTCAATTCCTGTCAAATCATCTCAAATGCTATGCGTCTTTGTTCAAATTGTAAGCAAACCAAAACACATGCTGATTATGACTGACATTGATGTTCATATAAGTCTTTTTGTAATAGAATTTTGTTGTGTGGTGTATGACTACAACTCCCACTTATTAGACCTAAAGAGCTTGCAAAAATTCCATGTTTGGTCTTAAGAGCAGGGTTTCCAGATTATCTAACCTTTAGCCTACCACCCATGGTATTAAAAAAAAAAAAAAAGCATTTTTGAAGCATGCAACATATCTATAGAAACTTAGAGAAAACAGCAGTCGGAGTTATGCCCATCCAAGATATTATGAGAATTGTAAAATCTGTAAATGAAAATTTGCTTTGCATCATCCATGGACTAAGCATTTATCCCATACTTTCCATGATGGTACTTTGTGAACAGGCTGTACAGAAAGCACTAACAGGTAACAAAACAAATTACAACAAATTACTATGTGATTTTAATTGAAATGAAATTAACACCAAAACCCTTAGGTCTGGCAGCATTCATTGATTTTGAAAAAGCATTTGATTTAATCTCAATATTAGCTATTTTAGCAGCCCTTAAAAATCAAGGAATTAAAAAAATGTATACATTGATTATACTTAGTCATATATACATAAAAATCAACTGCATTTTTAAAATCAGGAAACAGATATGAAATTTCCAATAAAAAAGAGAGTTAGACAGGGAGATGCCATTTCATCTAAATTATTTACAGCAGTCCTAGAAGAAATTTTTAAAAACCTGGATTGGAAAAATTGAGGAATTATTATAAATGGGAAAGAACTATATCACCTACAATTTGCTGATGATATTGTTCTTTTAGGAAACTCTGCAGAAGAACTTCAACAAATAATCACTGAGTTGAATGCAGAAAGTAAAAAGAAAGAAAGAATTAAACAAAGACAAAACAAAGAAATACATCACAAAAAAAAAAAAAAAAAAGCCAATACAAATGGAACACCATGAAATTGATAAGTAATTTCCTATGTTTACCTAGGACAAAAGATCACAGTAGAAGGTGACTGTAACAAAAATATTATATATTGAATTCAACTTGATTGGATAGCCTTCGGAAAACATTGTGAAGCATTCAAAGGAAACATCCCAGTATGCCTTAAAATAAAAATATTTTGACTAGTTGTATAATTCCGGTCATGATATATGGAAGTGAAACATGGACTTGGACTAAAAATTGATCAACAAGTTGACGATTACCCAGAGAAAAATGGAAAGATCATTACTCAGTATTACCATTCTAGATAGAAAATGTAATACTTGGGTCAGAGCTTAGACTAGGTGATAAACATCATAACAGCCATTAAAAGATCCAAATGGCAATGAGAAGTTCATATTGCAAGAAGTAACACTCAAAAAATGGACAACATTGATATCAGAATGGTATCCTAGAAATGGAAAGAGAGTTACAGGAAGACCAACGAGATGGTGGGAGGATAAGATTAAAGAGGTGAAAAGAATTCAGTGTCATAGAAAGGCTCAAGACAGGAATGAATGAATGGAGGACTTTGGAGACCTTTGTCCAGCAGTGGACAAAAAATGGCTGCTGCTGCTGATGACTACGTAACTTACACAAAAGATACAAAGCGTGAATTTTTTCCATCCATATGCACAACAAATATCAACAGTTCTTGCTCATTTTTCATATCTTCATAATATGTTCATTTTTATCTGACTAGAAAGATGTTTTTTTGACAAAGTTTGTGAAGGGAGCAGAAGAAAACTCATCTGTTATAATAAAAGAGCAAAAAAAAGTTCACAAACAACAATAATGCAGAAACTGAGGCTAATCCAAGTAGGGAGCAACTCATGAGACATGCACAACTAGCAAAGCCTCTTCCATGTTTACTACAAAGTGGGTACTTTATCAATGATTTGCCAGAATTTTGAGCCACAGAAACTTAAAGATAGTGGAATTAGGCCCATCCAAGATGTTATGAGAACCACAGCCTCTACAAATCAAACTTTTTACGTTTGCTCAATCCATATACCAAGCATCAATTCTACTTTCCGTACTGAAACTTATGGAAAGGATTTACCTATATCCTTTACTTATAAAGGCAACATCACAGTAATTTTAAACAAATTACTATGTGACTAAAATGTTTACTACAGGATACCAATACCTGAAGGATTTTGAGTGTTGACCCAACGTAGGCTACCCAGTAATCTTATCACAGATCTTTGTAATTAGCCCAAAGAAATTAAATGTCAATATCTTCAAAACATCTGATCATTCTAGGGACAGTGGGACCCTCAAGTTCACAAACCAAAAGTGCTCTTTTCCCAGGTCAAAGATGCTAGATACTCCCAACGTAGAACTTATCAAGATAGTTATTCAAACTATTAGTTCCACATTTTGGAAGATGAACTCGTACTTCAAACTGACAAACATTTCACTAAAAAATTAAGACCAGATCTTAGAATCCAGACTTAGCCAGTGGGGACATGGTCAGCCTATTTTCAAATGTGCCCAGCGATGAAAACACTATTATTATAGACTTTACCCACCAGACACCATTGGCTCTCATGTTTACATAGATTTATTTTATTTTATTTTTCTATAGAGCAATGAATAGAACAGAAAGAAAGCTCAGCAAGTTACATAAACTGTCAAATCTTTGGCAGTTTTTTAAAAGCCAAATCAATTTAAATTAGGTATACTATATACTGTATGATGATTCTTAGAACAACCTTACAACTTCAAGTATCTTTTTAACACGTTCATTTCCAAGTTGAAAATTGGAATTTCGTGTAGTGGCCAAATTTTTTTTACTTGATAGTGACGTCCACGCGATAACGCATGATCGGCCGACCGGTGAGAACTCGCATCACGCGATATCGCGTGATTGACAATGAACATGTTAAGGCAGTTTTTTTTTTTTTTTTTTTTTTTAAATACTATGCTTCAAATATTTGTAACTATTTATGGCACCTCTGTAGCAGAATTGGGAAAAACAATGAGATATGTACCCTTTAAATGGAAAAGACTTGACTAATTCTCATGAGTAAAATCTATATGGACTTTCTTAACTGAAAGAAAATTAAATGATCATATGTAGAGACATCAGTCATAGGGTTTCTTCACCCAAAAACTTGCAACTCAGCCAGTGAATACAAGCAATTAAAACTATACAGCGACTGGTATAGTATAGTATAGTATGACCTCCCATTATGAGTCCTTCAATTCCATGGAGGTGTCACAAAATGACAACTATTTTAGTAGTATGCAAGCAAATTTCAGAAATTAAAACCATTATAAGATTTTAATTTTCCTAAATATATTATAATATTAGTATTTACGCTAAATATTATAATATTTAGCACAAACACTAATATAACACTTTGGACAAACTTCATTATGTTGAAAAACTCAAATATATTTTAAACCAACTACTGAGCTTTGATGTCAAGTTTTGGGTTACAAATGTCTCACTAAAAGGAACTAATTAGGGGGGAAAAAATCCCACCTGACATCACCACACTAGTAATGTAATTACATTTCATATAGCATAAAATGTATCTCTTGAAGGCATGGTTATGGACTTTGTTTTCATCTTTTTTTATAGAGATATTTGAAGAAAAAGTGGTGATTCTCCACTAAATTTCCCCTATGATTATGCTAAGTTGAACATGTGTTCACTTTTTGGTGAAGTGGTCAAAGGTTTAAATGTTTTTAAAACATGTAAACAGCATAAACTCATGATTCTTTACAATAGAAATGAAAAGAATCATAAGATTACCTAAATATTAATTCAGGCATCCTGCACAAATATACAGGCATAACGAAAAGATAATAATAATACACAAAGTTACAGCCTTTGTTTTAATGATTACGTACTTCTAAAAGAATAACATCTTAAATAGTTTCAGTAGTAATGGATGCAATCCTAAAAAATAAAGATATTACCCTACCAGACTAACAAAAGCCATTCAGACTACATCAGAACAGTGGTACTTACTTACATTAAGGGAAGTAATGAATGAATAAAAAAAAAAACTCAATGAATACCAAATACAAATCGCCTATAAAACGATATACAAACTAGCCTCTCTTCTCCTCCTCCCTTAAAATCAAATCTGTCCATCACCAAAGGTGTCAAGGATACAGTGCCAACATAAATTTCAGCTGACAGATACAGGTGAAAACACAAGAACAAAATTATATATTTACGAAACAATATATATATATATATATATATATATATATATATATATATATATAAAGTGGACCGTGTGCTTAGCACCCTTCATGAAACAAGATGAAGAAAAACCGCTATCTTAAAAGAATACCACTTCAGAGATATGTAAGGCTATTTTGGGAATAAGCATTACTAGAACACTACTAATTTAAATAAATTTAGCTAAAAAAAAAAAAAAATGCCAAGGATTTGGGAGACTGCCATTTTCAATCAAAAAAAAAAACCCTACTCTTAACTGCACCCAAAGGGCATAGTAAAGACAATTAGCATGGTAAAGACATCAGGAAAGACAAAGATACTAGCTTGAAATTTTACATTCTGAACAGTTCCATACTGTGTGCCTTTGCGATCACATTGTGATTGCTCTACCCTTGAGAATGCCTCAGTAACTGTACGTGAAATACTGATAACAAAATATTTACTTTTTTTTTTTACCTGTTGTGATAAGCCATTAAACACTCACAGCAACTTCCCATGTATGGGATTACCATAAGCAAATATGCAACATTACGCCTCCACTCAGAACAGAAACACAGCATCATCAGTACTCTGAGGGACAGAGCATACACCATATCTAGGAGAAGAAAAAGCAGGAGCATGAATACCAAAATGAATATCTTAATTAAAAATGGATACAATACAAAAACAGTTAACATATTGCAACAAAAATCCACACAGCCATCCAACAGTTAAAGAAAACTGCTGGATGGTTATGTTGGGTTTTGATGAACTACAGAAGTTCTGGCACTCTAACCTCACGTAAAAATATGACATAAACAGCCCAGATCTTGAAACAACATAATATAAAAGTTGCCTTCAATCTTCTAAACAAAGTATCAACTAAACTAGAATTACCAAAGCCACCTTATCCACCAGAAAGAAGTCAGTGCTTTAAGAGATATCAATGCTTGCAGAATTTTTTTTCAAACTTAGTCTTCCATATAGGGCAGGGGGGGAGGACACAATACTATTCAACAAAAAATCAAAATGCTTTCAACTCATAGCTGCATATGAAAGTTTAAAGAAATGTTGCAAATGATTTGTGCACCCATTTAGTGCAATAAGACTAGGGTTTAAATGGAATAGCCTGGTCTGATAAATCAGATGAACTTAGAGATAAGATATGAAAAGAAATATGTAAGCTAGATCAACATTGATACTCGCATCTGACATAATTAACATGAAGTATAATTGAAGATGAGTTAAAAGACTTGTAACTGTGTATATTCTCAATGACATAAATAGCAAATGGAATGGATACTGGAAGCAACCAGAACAAGCCAAAGAAAAATCCCAATACAATAAGACTTGGTGTTTTTTTTTAACATTCAATAGCAACTTGAACTGCACAAGTCCATAAGAAAATTGTAGTATAATAATCTGAACTGTACAAATCCAGAAGAATCTTAGTACTGGAGGACTTGAGCAGAGTTTATTGTAGTTTTTTATTTATTTTTTATTTTTATTTATTGATGTATTTAATTTTTTTTTTATTTTATTTCTTTATTTTTATCACTAGAGGTCAGGCTAAGAAAGATTAATTAACAGGATAGATTTAATTTACCTTTACAGATTACAAGAGCATGTAGCTTAGTTTCTTAAACACGTGCATCTTTCTGATGATGACCTCAATACAGGGAGTCGAAACGTCAAGTGTTGTATTATTAATAATAAGTAAAATAATAATTTCAACGTGTTTTGTGCCCCTAAATTCTAAATAGAATAATGTAATGCATTTATCAGTAATGAAGCATACTATAATTAATGCTATTGCCACCAAACCAACTTCCATCAGGTCAAATATTCGTTATAGCAAGTTCCCATTTGCAAACAATGTTTATTAAACTGTCCCTTATACCAGTGTAAAAGCTAATAAGCAGTACTGCATGGTTAGTTCACATCAATGAACCCTTTCCAAAAAAATCACACAGTCTGAATGGGAATACCAAGCTAAAAACATGTTAGGATCATTACTACTATGGAACAATTTCTAAATGGTGAGTACTGCTATCTGATCAGGTTCATTATTATACTCATGTACACTTCAGTTATTCTCCCGTCTACTCCATAATAAAATTTATCAATTATTGCAACAACTGAGTTTGTTACAGAAAAGTTATAAGTGAAATTCAGGATCACAGTAATGTCTAAAAAAAAATGTTCACACGTTTATCACTTACTGACAACAATATAAGCATGCTCTACATTGAATATCAAGAGACCTATTAGAAGTGGAATGAAAAATATAGGAAGGCTTTTTTTTTTTGGCTATTTTTATTAATTTAATACTATTTTGTATATTTTTTACATAATCCAGAAACCCTGCTCTAGAGACCAAACATGAAACTTTATCGAGATACTTCCTTGATGCACCTCTGGATGAGCTTGATGAAAGGATACCAATCATGAATGCCTCAGCAGAACAAAGAAGATGGCTTCAATGTTGCACCATTCAATCAACATAACTGCATCACAAGAATCTAACGTGGTCCTACTCAATGGCATCAATGAATCCAGGATGGGACTTGCTTCCTGCCTGGACTTGAATATATAGATTTATTTAGGGTAAGAATCTATACCTTGTCAACTTGAGTTCGTTCAACTCATAGAAGAAGTGATGACAATAACTGAAGAGCAAGCTGTCAAAGTATAGAAACCTTTGGCTCATATTGCTCAATGTTGTTATCACACACATAGAGTATATGTCAGAAGACACAATGCAATAGTGAGGATGATAGAGAATAGGTTCAAGAACAAAGGTTGGATAAAGCAAAAGAACTATACAACTATACAACACTATACAACTAGCATTGGAATGAGAAAGCATGACTTTGTAGTAAAAAGAGGGAATGAGTTAGTTATCAACATACAAGGTTGTGCATGCTGAGTGATCACTCACTACCCTCCATGAGAATGCTACCTACTATGCTGAAACCCATGACTTGGTGTGGCTACTTCAGAAAGAACACTGCATCACACCACAATTTACCTCTGCATCTATATTCTTTAAAGGTGTGTGATATCAGCAAAGTTATGTGGACTTACTAAGATTTGGATTCTCTCAGGCTGATTTCAAGATACTTTGTGTACTTTGCATGGCACAATGACAGTATGTAGAGGACTTATCTGAAAATGACTTCTCGAATCCACAAGTCTGGGATTGGATGGCAAAGGATACAGTTGGGGCTTACATGGAAATCAGGAAAATAAAATAGTCACCAATAAACAGGGTGATGGTCTTGCACTTGGATGACAAAATAAATAATCAGAGGCGAGTTTTGCTTTCATTCAATCGCAAAGAGGCAAGACATTTTAACATAGAAAAGCAAGCTGATTTTTCAAGCTTATGTTGTTCATGATGAATTAATGTCTGTTTTTGTTCCATTTTTTTTTTAAAATTTGCTGTTTCCATAAACAGCTTCTTTAAGGTCTTGAAATGACATTCATAAAACTGTAAATCAGTGTATTAAACCTAGTAACCATTGTTACCTGTTAAAAATTTTACTTCTTTCTTATTAAATAGTATAGCATAAAAGTAACAAATTAATTGTTATAGCTATTTTATTTATAAAATTAATAAATAAGTCAAATCTTTACACACAAAACTCATACTGCAAACAAAAAAAAAAATAAATTTTTAATAACTGTCATATGATGACCATTTATACCAGTTTAATGGGTTATAATGGGATTATTTTTCTTTGTATTTGGAAAACTATTCATTGCTCATCTTTTCTTTTTTAACCTATATAACATCACATGTTAATCATGAATAAATACATAAATATTAATTTTTGAAGTAAGAGAAATAGAACATCTTGGGAAAAAAAACAGCATACGCAAAATGTTAATCTTTCAGCAGGCTACTTAGGGTTGTACTTCAGATGGATCTGGACTAAAGGTGACCATCACTGGTCGGAAGTACAGAATACAGATTACTTACAATCACAAGATCTTCCAAAATAACTGGTCAACTGTTCCACCTTTGATATTTAATGCCTTCTTGGCAAAGCTTCACCTTCCATTAATGATGGTATGCAGCAGAAAATGAATATGAGGAGGAATGTTTATTTTCTGCTACATGCCATCATTTAGCAGAGAAGGAGAAAAGTGGCATCAGCATCATCATAAGGGACATTACATGCTATATTAAGTGACAATATGAGGAAAATTCAGGAGCTTGAATACCTAAAGGATATCTCAATTAAAAATAGTTACAATATACATCACTAATATCTTAGAGAAACTGTCATTACAACTTATAAACACAGAGAGGATCCAAAAGTCAAAAAATAAAAAATAAATAACCACAGAGGTGCTATCACTTTACATTACATAAGAAAGATAATCTAAAGAATGATCCAAAGATATTTACCAGTTGGCACGTAACTGAGCAATTTGGGTCTCCTTCATTTAACAGACTTGCTCATGCAGTGTTATTATATCCATATATTTCTGTATATACTTCCCTATTACTATCTGTTAGCTATGAATAATTATGATAATGATATACAATATTATTATTAATCACAAACTTTTGTGAAGCTGACAGACTGATCATGGTAGAAAATACTGAACCAGTGATGTGTCTATCATAATGAGTCTTAAACTCAATCATGCTCCTAGCATTCACTCACACACACACACATACAGGCAACACATTCTACTCACTCACCATTCTCCATGTAAAAAAAATGTACTTACTCTCTTCTTCATCACATTCTTACAGTTCAGAGGGGGGGGGGGGCAAGTTCTGGTGATGATCAGAACTTGACCTCTCAGTCTTCCTCTCTCTCTCTCATCTTCTCAATGCATAATCCCTTCAAGTAAAATCCCACTCACAGCTTAAATACCTCGATTGTATCACCTTTAAATTTTTGCCTATCCATTAAACTCTGCAATTTATATTTCCTGGCTCTCCTAACAAGTATCTCTGGTCTCCTCTTCAGAATTTTCTCATCACACCAGATGACCAAATATACATAAAACAAGTTCACAAGCATTCTGATCAAGTTTGTCAATATTCCCCCTTAATCAGAGCAGCAATGTGTTGATTAGTCTTTGAAAAAGTTTGCAATACACTTTCTGAACTTCAAGTCTCTAAACCATCATCACAGGATCCCAAATATATCTTATTTCCAGATGTCAAAATTAAAAAGAATCTACAAGTTACTGCCATAAAATATACATGTAAGCGAAATAAGTAAATGCCATCATCATCATCATGCATGATTGTATGTTTTGGAGATTTTGTGTTGTAATGATGATGGGTATATAATCATGAGAGGGAAGAAATGTGATGCAGAGGAAGGATAAACTCTTCCTGAATTTCATGTTAGCTGGGAGATATATATAGTGGTCAGTCAAGGATATACACTTACTTTAAAAGTACATTATAGTTATCTGGCAAGATAATTAACTGCCACTGATACAAACTGACAGGACACTGCATCACACATTCTGTTGGTCATTTGGTTGCATTTTTCTGTGCCTGTCAGATTGGTTTTTGTTGAACTGAGTTTTGTCTCATAAATGTGCAAACAGTCCTTACCTTTTCTGTTATACAGATATATATACAGTTTACAGTAAAATTAGACAAAATATGACAACCCTGATAGAAAAAATAAAAATAAAAAAGCTTAAGAACTTTAAGAACTCAAGAAACTTAATTTCTTAAGAACTTAAAGTTGGTAAGCATGATAAAAATGTGGCTTCATGTGCGCTGAGTGGTCAAATGGATAACATTCACCTTCCAATTAACAGACTGTAGATTCGAATTACTGTGACATGGATGTTCGCAGTTCAGGTGGTAAATCATTTTTATTGTCTAGCTCACATGAAGCTTGTAGAGTATCCTGTTTACCCTAGAACATGCCTGGATTATCTAATGCTTAGCCTATTCATAGTACTATACCAGAGGATTCCAACATTTCATGGGCTTGATCATCATTTCATACCTTACAGTAGTGTTCTTTAAACTATGGGATAAGTCTTAAACAGAGAGGGGGACACAAGTCCTATGTCAAGGGAGAAGTGAAGTGCTAGAAACTGCATATAAAAATCATTCTGAATGCAGTTTTCATTACTATTTTATAAATTTTAACTACTCAGGCCCAGTTCATGAATGCCTTCAAGGAGCGATGACATAATAATGATGCTGCATTTGCTATTTTATATGGAATGTTACTAATAATTACCATTTTAGTTAAGTACAGCAACTCCAACACTGCATGTAAGTTAAGAACACTATTATTTAACAAACTCTGCTAAATCTCTAAAGGCAAAACCTACATCCTCTCTCACCACTATGGCTGATCAGGATACACTTTCACACTATGCCTTTGGATACCAGCCATTAATTTTACCACAAAAGGACATTCTGCTTCCCAGAAACAAATGTAAGTATGAAAGACTTTTCCTTTAATCTACCTCTGCTTTGAAAAAATTATCTGTTAGCCTCAATAAATCTGGATGCATAAAACTGCCTCATATCCAGAAATCCCCTCAGACAATCAGCTCAATGGTCAAAAAAGCACTAGGCAGAACAATTTAGGATTTTGGCCTTATCTTGTTTCTTCACTCACATGGTGCCTACAAAGATATCTTTACCAATTTACAGTTCTTTGAAGATTCCAATTTGACTTGGGCAAAATAGAGGACATAGTAACTAAATTATATGCTGTACTTCTTAAAAATACAACTATGATTAGTATTAGTCTTAAGAGTTATATTGCTTTGAACGATGTCTTAGCTAATTTCTCTGTTATTCATATTAACTCATGATGATGATCATCATCAGATTAAGCTTTGCTGACTTCATTACCTACTTCCATATTTAATTTGCCAAACAGCTCACCACTGAAAATGCAGTTCCCCCATAACCAAATCTGTGACAGCAGTTATTCGGTTCAGTTAAACAATCTTCGTCATTTATTGTTCTTTTTTTTTTTTTTTGTTTATAACATCTGCTTAAAAAAAAAGTTTTGTATCTCTGCTTTTGACATTAGTTTAATGCTGGTTTCTTTGCTAAAATGATCAATGTAAATGTAGAGAACAGCTGAGATACTGTGCAACCTTACCATAGACTTGATTTTACATCAAATCATCTTCCCCACACAGAGAGAGAGAGAGAGAGAGAGAAAGAACAATGTGTTACATCTTTTGTAATCTCTTAGTGGGGCTAATATATATATAAAAATAAAAGAATCATTTTTCAAAGTTACTACTGAAGGCTTTTTAATTCCACTGTTATACAAGTTAATACAAATATACAAACTAATCAGAGAATTAACAAAACTACAAATACATTTACAAGATAAGATTGTGGAATAGCCTCTCATGATGAGTCCTGCAAATCTTTGGAGATACCATAATAATAATATTTTGTCACCTTTATGAATATAATTTAAATATTCCAACGACTTTTGTTTACTATATTTATATGCAAAACTCCCGTCGGTTTGCCGAGTGGTTATGTGCTTCACAACCATATGACTGGGAAAGGAGTGTCCTGGGTTCGATTCTTGTCGCTGATGTGAGAAACTTAAGGATCTTTCTCAGACATAGCCAAGTTAGCTGATCTTGGGAGAGGACAGCAGGGTTTTTCTCCCACAAGTAGGCAAACTGGCCCCATAAACATACACAGATTACAGTCAGGAATACTTAAGTCCCAGCCATAGGCCTGATTCGTCAGCTATGCCAGTCCCAAGCCCGGATAAAATTTGGGAGGGGGGGGATGGAGATGGTGCCATGCTTCCCAGTAAAAGGGGGCCTCACAGCCGTTATATCATCATACGCTATAAATAAATAAATATGCAAAACTAAGATTTCTTACATTTCTTTTTCTGTGTACTCTCTTGGGTATTAGACTGACTTATCAGGAACTATCAGTGGAATTCCTTCTTTTCCAGGACTATTATTAAGTTCATCAACGTTCTGTTTCTTGTTTTCAAACTCACTTTTCCTCCAATACTATTTGTAAATCTGAGTCTTTTGAATAATGAATGAGAATTGTAGTCACAATATGAAACATCTCATATCCCTTTTTTTTCCTGTCCTTCCAGAAAACATTGTGCAGAGGTGATAAGCTGAGTGGGATTACATTAATATTTTGTCGTAAACCAAGCATACTTGACTATGTGTTGAAACCTTGGCAATGAAATATTGGTAATCAATAATGACTTTTTAATATTGATTACTAACAATTGAACACCACAAAAACAAAATTTATTAAGCTGCTGGTGATACTTCACAAGATTTCCAACCAGTACCCTTGAAGCACAAAAACTACTTTAGGCACTATCTATCAAGTAATCACGAAAACAATTCTAAATGTTGGCCAAGTGATTAACATATATGCTATCCAAGCACCAAGCTGTTGGTTTGAATCCCATCATGGGCATGGATATTTGTGATTGCCTTTAGGTGGGAGATGGATTCCACTGCACACTTTATGACCACTGGCCTGCTTATTGAAGGGTCAAATTAGATTGAAAAAGTTCCCTGTTTGATCTCTAGAAAATGGTTTCTGGATTGTGTAAAATAATAATCATAAGACTGTCTTCACTGTCCTGAAGACAGTCTTAAAATAACTGTGTCAAAAATATTTTGCAGTTCCAGTTCTAAATCTGTTTAGCTGACTCCAGAAGTGTCGAGGTAGATTGAATCCTGGTGGTTTGATAGTTGGATCTGTGATCAGGTACTTGTTTGTAGTACATTCCAGAGTCTTTGCCCATTCTGGGGGACCATCATCTGGTAATTCCAGAAGTCATATGGGAGATCCAAAGGCAAGGTAGTGTGCTGGAGGTAAATATCTTGATGAATAGGAAGATACATATTTTTTTCTGATTTTCTTTATTTCTTTGATGATAGCTTCTCTTCTGAAGCATAGAGGAGTTATGTGAGAAAGAACAGGTAACCATGGGTGACGAGTAGATCGTAAGATACCAGAGATGGTTCTCGTTGTTATGTTAAGATGTGTGCCCAAGAGAGTTGTGTGGTGACTTCAGCTCCAAACTGGTGTACTCTGCAACAGGGAAGACTAGAGTCAGGGCAGTTGTTCTAAGAGTCAAGACTTATAACCCCAAGTTGTGCTGCATGTTAGCTTGTTTATGTTGTTGTTCCTGGCAGATGTAACTTCTTTAACTTTTAATAATAACCCCAGTTAAAACTAAATTAATTCTTTAACTTAGTTTCTTCCACATGTTGTCAGTAAGTTAAACTACAGTCAAGTGACACCAAGGTAATAAGGTTACTTTCACGGATTAGAGTCCTGTTGCAGAAGTTTATTTTTAGTTTTCAATGAGCCTCATGGTTATTTAGGTGGAAAGCAGAAACAACAGTTTTGCTGGGATTAAGGGATAGTCCCCAGCATTCAAAGTAATTTTGTAGTGTGCTTAGTGTTTCCTCGAGGGCTTGTAAGGTACTGTCTTGAGTGGCAATAGCTATGTCATCAGCATAGATAAACTTTCAACTAGCTATTGGGGGGGGGGGGAGTATCACTTGTGTACAGGTTGAATAAAGCTGGGGCGAGAGCGGATACTTATGGCAATCCATCCTAGGATAAAAGTTCTGCTCTTTATGTGAATTCAGATGAACCTTCATTTTTCCTATTGGAAAGCATCTATTCATGTCATTTTAGTTTTTTGGCAGTTGATTATTTTGGCTGCTTTATACAGTAAACTTTTCTTCCATACAGTGTCATAAGCTGATGTTATGTCTATGAAGGCAGTACATGTTTTTCAAACCCTTTTGGTATCCAGCTTCTATAAGGGTTGTGAGGGCTAGGACCTGGTCACAGCAGCTTCTGCAAAGACTAAACTCAGCCTGTTCACTTGATAAGATGGCTTCTATTTTTGAAGAAATTCTAGAGGGAATAATCCTTTCAAAAAGTGTGTAAGGGGGTGCAGAGTAACAATAGGGCAGTAGTTATTACGATCAGTTGATTTATTAGGTTTTGGTAAGGCTATTATCTTTCTTTCATGCCAAAGTTTTGGGAGCCATTCATTTATTATTGTGTAGAAATTAGGTAACCAAGATTTTGCTCTTGGTCAAGGTGATAAGAATGTCTGGAAGGATGCCATCAATATCAGGTGCTTTACCTGTTTTAGTTAGTTTGAGTGCTGCATCAATTTCATTTATAGTTACTGAAATGGAATCTGATGCAAGGACATGATAAGAAAACTGTTCTATAAAGATGATGAATCTCTTTTTTGGTGTCTGTAAGAATTTTGGGTTTAGCTTTTTGTGCTAAATTTTTTGCAATGCTGTTAGGATTTACTTTTCCTTTAGTCCTGTTTGGAGTGTTGGTGCCTCCCAGTCAGCTGACCAGTGATCAAGTCTTGTGGCCTGATCTTAAAGTTGAGATTGTTCATGCCAGTGAGCTCTTCTACCATCATCCAAGGACCTTAAGAGGGCAGAAGCAGTGTCTGGATGGTTCTGTTGTTCATACTCTGCCAAAAAAATACTATTTTCAGTTGACCAGCATGGTGTGTAGATTTTTCTGAATCCTCTTGGGATGTGTTTCTTGTCAGATGCTATAAGAAGTTTAGTGACTCTTTCATAGTTATCAACTGTAAGTGGAATTATGTTGATGTTGTTTTCAATGAATTCAAGTAAATTTTGGTCAGTTTGATTTGCAATGAAACTATTTATTCTAGGGATTATAAGTCCTACACTAATTATGCAGGGCCTGTGCTGGCTGTGAGGAAGAGGCAGTACTTGATGGGTTGAGGTGAGAGGGGTACCTTCCATATTAGTGGTGGTAAAACAGAGGTCATAGGCAGTTGTGAGCTATGGAAATTTTAACAAAGGGCTTGCATCGTCTCGAGCAAAAAAAAAAAAAAAAAGAAAAAAAAGGGGGGGGTGCTAACTTAGCCCTTATAATACTAATATTGTGACTTTGTAGAGCTTCTGACAGATATGATAATTCCTGTAGGATATCAAGCATTAATTCTATATCTTTTAAAAATTCCAAATTGAGAAGTCGGTTTAAAAAGCCCTTATATTTATTGTTCGATGTAAAATGCTTGCATAAAGCTGAGTAATTTCTCCACACTTCGTAAACTGCAAGCTGTTCATCGTGGTCCAAACATATGGTCGATCTTTAAAGTTTTGATACTAAGGTCTTTTGCAAACGTATTTAATTCTCGTTGATTTTTTGATGATTGATGATAAAAAGCATATAATTTATCCATAAATATTTCAAAATGATTTATTTCTTTAATGTTTTTTTTTATCGAATCGTCTAATGCTAATTGTAAACGATGAGCAACGCAATGCTAAATCACAATGTTGGGAAATTTTTGTAGAAGTTTGATTGCAACACCTGATTTGTTTCCTAACATTACACTAGCTCCATCAGAACAAAATGCAATGAGATGATTTTTTAAATAGTTATCAGAAAATCCATATGAATTTAAAGTAGCAATTATAGTAGCATGTATACATTCTGTGGTGATATTTTCTAGTTCTACAAGATTATTAAACAAGAAGAACAAGGGGCTTGCAAATTTGAGAAAAATTTAACAAAGAGCCCCCACGAACCCCTTATAGCTCACCAGTGGTCAGGGGGTTGTCTGATCTCCGTCTTCCAGATTTAAAGGTTCCGGGTTGCTGTTATAGAGCAGGTGGAAGTTGTTTGCTAACACCCAGTCTGTCAATTGCAGACTGTTATCATTATAACAACTGGCTTGTTATCATTATTGTATCCCCATAGCATACTATGTGAGTTGAAATCTCAAGGATGACGTCAGGATAAACTGGCTGAGGAAGTACAGGGCTAGACCAGTCAAGTAGAGGAGACTTATATACATTGTAGATTGAGAAGTTGACCAACTGGATAACTTCTTAGGAAAAGATCACTTTGTAAATGGTCAAGAGATTTAGAGATCCTTTCCAAATTTGCTTTTGCATAGATTGCCAGGCCATGTCTTTCATCAGGTTTATCAGCGAGAAGAATGTAGCCAGGAATGGTAATATTTCTTTGTGAGGTGTAGTGAGTTTCTTGTAGGGCAACCATTGTCTACTTTGTGCCTGGTATGAATATTATTTAATGCCTCTGATTGCGATCTAGTGAATCCCTTGATACTGAACTGGAAGATATTCAGGCAATTCCCAATGCTCTTCCTTGGTTGTGTTCATTCATTTTTAAGGTGATTAAAATGATGTGGAGACTGTGGTGAATTTTTCAAGCATAGCCCTTTGCCTAAGCTATGGATGCGAACCTTGTTGACCTGGGTAATGTTCAAGCTGGTATATATACTTTGATACTGTGTGATCATTTCATGTAGTGGCCAGGAAACCATAGTTGGCATTTGGACCACAAAGGTGAGCTATTAATCAGAAGCTGCTACTTACTAGCCAGTCACTGACTAGGAAGTAGTAATTCTAACTGTACTGAATTAGAACACAAATACAGACTAGATAATGTCATCCCATTTACACATTATAACTATAAAACTTTTCTCTTGGTACCTTGTCATGTGCCTTTCCCAGATCTATGAAATTTTAATACATAGTAAACTTTAATACCTAATGCAGAGTCAGGGAAACTAGATCATCAAGGGAGGAATGAGAAAAATGTGTGTTCAGCTATGATATGCAAACATAATAAAGATATTAATGTCTTCGAACATGGTTATGTATACGGTGAAGGGGTGGGAAAATGTGCTTTGGGTTCGGACCTTTTAAATATGTCTGGGGAGGGAAAAGAGAAAATTCTAGAACAAGACCAAATATAGTGCATATCTAATTATAAGAATAGGCTAGGCGGTAATTTATTATGTCTATACACAAATGCCAGGAGCATTAGAAACAAAGGGGTTGAGTTCATTGCTTTATCGAATACGATGTGGCCTAAGATTGTTGGCATTAGCAAAACCTGGCTATCAGAATCAGATATAGTAAGTGGGATTGAGGTTAATGGGTATACTATTTTTAGGAATGACAGAAGAGATAGGAGAGGAGAAGGAGTGCTACTAATGATATCAGATGACTTAAGTCCAGTTAGGGTAGACACACAAGAAAACAATGTTCCATTGTAGAAGTGAATTTAATTCTATCTGGTGTGAAGTGGAAGTTAACAGAATTAAATATATGGTTGGGTGTTGGTGGAGACATGGCGGCTCAGTTGCAGGGGACGAAGAAATGCATTGCCAATTTAGCCTTATGGGTACCAAACAAGTGATCATTATGGATGACTTTAATTTTCCAAACATTGTTGAGTAGAAGAGAAATCTCATGATAAGAAAGAAGAGGAATTCATTGAATTGTTGTGAGACAACTTATTCAAGCAGCATATGAAAGAAGGAACTCAAGGTCAAAGAATGTTGGATTTGCTCATAGCGTCAGAAGGGATCTCTGTCAAGTGACAGAGATCACTTGTCATGATCACAACATGACAAGTTGACAACATGACGTGTTGTACTTTCTTGAAAAGTATCTAATTGTATTGATGCTCCAATTAAAACAGATTACTTGCTGAACTACAAAGCTGGAAATTATGTGGTCCCATGGTATCAGTTACTGAATGGGAAAAATGTCAGCAATGCATGGGAATGTTTGAAAAAGTGCTTAAATGAGGCAGTATCTGAATATATCCCTAGTGTTCAAAGAATAAATAGGTTGGGAGTGAAATGGATGTGCTCTTGGAAAGTATCTAATTGTATTGATGCTCCAATTAAAATAGGTTACTTGCTGAACTACAAAGCTGGAAATTATGATCAACTTAGGAGAATACTATCTTTGGTCCTCCCATGGTATCAGTTACTGAATGGGAAAAATGTCAGCAATGCATGGGAATGTTGGAAAAAGTGCTTAAATGAGGTGGTATCTGAATGTATCCCTAGTGTTCAAAGAATAAATAAGTTGGGGGTGAAATGGATGTGCAACCTTATTAAGCAAGAGATCCACAAGAAGAAGATGTGGAAAGTATATCATGAGAATAAGAGTGAGAGGAGTTATGAAATATATAAAGATCGGGCCAGAAAAGTAACAAGTATTGTGAGGAAAGCTAAATTGGAGTATGAAAGGGAATTGGCCATGCAAGCTAAAGGCAATCCAAAAGAATTTTATCATTATGCCACAAGCAAAAGAAAGAATGAATGTGAAAGAATAACTTTATTGAATGTAGATGTTACTCGAGTGTCAGAAGCTAATGAGATTGTTCAGTTAATGAGTGCTCACTTTGCTAAGATATACCAACCAGGTGTATGTAACATGGTGCATGGTGCTACATTGGATGAAGAGCAAGGGGTTTGTGAAAATGAGGTTGAAGAGTGTTGCATGACCTGAAGAAGAATTTGTCTATAGGGACAGATGGAATATCAGCACGTTTGCTAAAGGAATGTTCAGCCGAATTGGTTACACTTTTCATATGTTTGTACAACTTTGAGTCTCAAGCTCAGGAATGGAAAAAATGTATGGTAGTTCCAGTGAACAAGAGTGGTGCAAAAACTGATGTGTCTAATTACCGACCTATCAGTATCTCTGGTGTGGTAGTGAAGATTTTAGAGAAGTTGGTAAGAACTCACATACAGAAATGGGTAGACAAATATACTATACTCTGCAAGGAACAGCATAGTTTTACTAAAGGAAGGTCATGTTTTCACAGTTTGCTCATATTTTATAACAATGTTATGTTGGTAGCTTTGTTTGCTTACATTTTTCTGTATTCTCTCAGAGCATATGAAAATTTAATTGCTTGGACTTGGGATATGCTTTTTTTCTTTTACATGACTGCCTCTTTTTTTCTATCCTTGCAGACCACTTTGACACCCATCTCTCTTGTAGACTCAAACATACAATAATATTTGTATGTTTAAGTCTACAGTTCACAGATGAATACTTCACTTTGATTCTTTTTAAAATTTTCTGACACATTCAATATGATAATTCAAATTATTCTTGTTGAGAGGCTTATACGCTGGTTAAACATGATAACTAATATTTAAGGAATTGACAGCGTATACTAGAAATATAGATTAAATATCAGAATCTCAGAACACAAGAATTACATCCGATTTCACCAGTACAGCCACTCTGGGCTTGCAGACCACGCTCTGGATACTCGCCACAGAATAAGATGGAAGAAAGCCACAGTAATACACCGCAACAAGTTCAAGTATGAAAGACTATTCGTGGAATCAGCCTCAGCCCTTAGGAACATGCCAAACCTCAACAAATTTGGATGCATGAAACTGCCCCAAATTTGGGAAACTTTTATCAGAAGAACTTCAGCCCAAAGGCCAAGAACTACCAATATAGCCCACCAGGGGGCACCATCAGGACTTTAGGAAATGCTAGCTTCCTAGCTTCAGTCTCATTTGCTGTTATTAGTACTTGTGTGCACGTGTCTTTGTAGTAAGTTCCCAAGAAGATGGCAACGTGACGTTCGCCGAAATATCGGAAAGTATATATTAAAGTTTATTTAATCTATATTTCTAGTATACGCTGTCAATTCCTTAAATATTAGTTATCACAATAATTCAAATTATTCTGTCCAAATACAAATAATGGTTTCAAGCACCCTGTATACTGATTGACATAGTCAATGATACATTGATTTTAGAAATTATGGACTTTACAACCCTGTTATAAAGAACTATTTTAATTTCCCGACATTTAGGGCTTCATATTAAGGTCATCATCTGGAGTATATATAAATATACAAGGACAATCTGAGTTACATTTCACACAGTAAGTTAAAGAAACAATGATATGATCACCAGTTATTCTACTGGCATGACCTCTAGTGGAAAAAAAAATTACAGATAAAATTAAAACTTAATTATTTAGAAACTACATCAAAGCTAAATTCTATTTAAGAGAGTTTTCTTAGAGTAAAATGATGTCCTATTTTTAACATTACAATTCTTATATTAAATTTAGGATTCTGGATTATTTACAGTCCTGTTCATAGTTAACTCTTAGGGAGGAAGGTTCCGTGGGTAGAATATGTGCATTCCACATGCTTGGAATTTTTAGACCATCATTATTGTTCAGATTGGGAGTGGTTGATAAGAATATCACAGGCTTCCTTAAATTTGCATTCATACCATGTTTTGGTGTGATGTAAACAACTGGTGATTTTCCAGTCATGTAAAGTGTTCAGGGCATGATCAGAAAGGCCAGCTTCACCATAGTTATTATATTTAATGTGTCGTTTATATTCATTTTGTCTCATAAGAATTGTGCATCCTGTTTCCCCTATATATGGTAGATTACAGGTGCAATAAATATGGTATATTCCAAGGTGGCCCAGTGGAGGGAGTGGGTCTTTGAATGAGTTGAGTAAGCCTTTTAATTTTGCAGGAGGTTTAAAGGTGGCTTTGAGGTTGTATTTCTGTAGTATTCTGTTTATTTTATCTGATGTCCCATTTATGTAAGGAATGGTTATAGTTTTATTGTAGTCTGGTTTATCTTTGTTTTTTTATTGAGATATTGTAGATAATTTTGTTAATAGTGTTTTGGCTGTAACCATTTTTTAGGAAAGTATTGCTGATAATTTAAAGTTATCAGCAATACTTTTCTAAAAAATGGTTACAGCCAAAATGCTATTAACAAAATTTCACTATAAGAAAACTCTCTTAAATAGAATTTAGCTTTGATGTAGTTTCTAAATAATTAATTAACTTTTAATTTTATCTGTATTTTTTTTTGTTCTGAGACTCATTAAATAGCCTGGTCAAAGGAATAGTCAGTTCAGCTGAACACTCTTTCAGCACACATGCTGATATCCCATCAGTTCCTACTGCTGAATTCTTATTCAGTTTGTGCAATAGCTCTAATACCTCGTCCTCAAAACCTGAGTTTCTTCATCCAGCAAAGAAGTAGCAGTGAGCTCAATGTTGTGTACACCAGGTTGATAGCTTTTAACAAGATGGGGCACTCATTAGTTGACCAACCTCTGCTGCATCTGTAACCCTCACGCCATCTGCATTTAGAAGAGTTATTCTTTCATGTTCATTCTTTCTTTTACTTGCAGTATATAGATAGAATTCTTGTGGGTCGTCTTTAGCACAGAGAGACAGTTTTTTTTCATACTCAGACTTTGCTTTCCGTACAACAGTTGTGACTAATCTAGTCTGCTGCTATAATTTTCATAACGGACATCATCTTTATGCACACGATATTCCTTCCACATCATAATTTTCTTATGAATCTCTTGCTTAATAAGATTACACATCCATTTGACTCCTACTCTATTTATTCTTTGAACTCTTGGGACACATTCTGATAATGCATCATTTAAGTATTGTTTAAATGCTTCCCATGCACTGTCGATATTCTTCCCATCCATCAATTGATTCCACTGCACTCCCCATTCCCCATTCCAATGAACTCGGTATACTCCTCAGTTGGTCATAATTTCCTGCTTTGCAGTTCAGCATGTAACCTTTTCTGAATGGAACATTCATAAACTTAGTCACTTCCCAAGTCAGTACTGCATGATCACTGTCAACAACCAGAGGCAGAATAGTTATATCGTTAAGGAAAATGCCCTCTGACACATAATCAAATCTAACACTCTTTGATTTTAAGTTCCTTTTGTCACATGTTGCTTAAGGAAGTTGTCCAGCAACAACTTAATAAATTCATTTTCATTCTTCTCATGAGATTCTACTTCTACCCGATCAATATTTGGATAATTAAAGTCTCCCATCATGATTTCTCTTTTTGCACTCATCTTTTCTATTTGGTGATGCATTTCTTCATTACTAGCAACCGATCCACTAGGTCTGCAACAACACCCCACTATGTAATTGATCTTGTTAGATTCCACCTCACACCACATGGCTTCAAACTCACTGCCACATGCAATACTGTTAGTAGTAGTAAAACTACAATCATAGGTCTTACTAACAGGATTCAACTCATCCGATATCATTAGCAGCATGCCCCCTCCTCTTCTATCCTTCCTAAAAATGCTGTACCCTTTATACTCGATACCAGTTAGTATGTCTGATTGATTCTGATAGGCAGGTCTCACTAACGCCTACAATCTGAGGTCCCAACATATTGACCAAGGCAACAAACTCTACCCCTTTGTTTCTGATACTCCTAGCATTCATGTACAAACATAATAATCTACCTGCATGTTCTTTTCTATATTCTTGTCTGCAATCTGCATGACAGACATCTTTGCACACGTTTGATGGGTCTGAACTGGACGAACAGAAGTCAAAATCGTTCTCTCCTTGTCAGCATTTCCACAATAAAGCCCATTCCTGTCATTAACACAGTTATATAACATTTTGCTCTTACACTTACATTTTCACCATTCCTCCCTTTATAATTTAGTTTCCCAGATTCTCTTTGTTAGGTCTCATACGAGTTATTAGTTTTTCAAGACTCCTCAAATGCATTCAGGTGTAGGCCATCCCTCTTATACAAATCCAATCTTCCCTCAAACTCATTCCACAAATCCAAAAACTTGTATCCATTCCTTCTACACAGCCAACGCATCAAAATGTTTCCCTTCTTCTTAATTCATTTTTATCATATTGAGGTAAAATACTGATAATTTTCACTTTCTCACTCTTCACCCTTGCCTCTTCCAACAACCTTTCATTTCCTCTCATACTGAACTTATTGATAACTAAGTCATTAGTACCTACTACAATTATAATCATGTTTACTTTTCTTTTCTGTTTTTGCATTGCTTCCTTTATATTCTTAATTTTTACTCTGGGAAAACTCGAAGTAATAACTCGCTCATCAATAGCATGTTTTAGTATAGAGTCACCATACCAAATAACATCCTTCTTTTTACAAACAACGTCACTTACCTGATTTCCATTTCTTCCTGACTTACCTGTTTCTGTGCTTTGTTGTTTCTTATTTTCCTGCTTAATTTTCTTTTCCTCCCTCTGTTCATTTAAACACCTCGACTTTTTGACTCTCAAAACATTCCTCGACTATTTAACTCCACAGAACCTTCTGTGGGACCATGGGCATAAATAAATCTCATTGTCCAATTTCACATTCTGATGTTGGTCTTCAATCTACTTGAAACCACATGTTATTCAAGAATATTATCCTCGTATTTAGTGTTGAATACTAGATACTCCTTCCTCAAACTGATCATTATTGCCTGAATATAGCATCTGTTTGTTATTTAGAAGAATCTCACCTGTTTTTGTCTTCGTTTCAGTAAAACAAATTGTGTCAATGGAGTATTTCTCTGAGTAGTGATCCTTCCCATAATGCATAACATTACACATGCATGCAAGGATATGTGTTTTGCATTATGTAATACTAAGGCAAGTGATGTGAGGTCATTAGCTTCTATATACGATTTGCCCCAGTTCTGAAAATACTTTAGGAGCAAACTTTGTTTGCTTGCACTTGAATAAAGGATTAAACCAAGTATATATTTTTTTGGTATCTTTAATTTATAGTATAACCAAGCAGAAAACTTACAACAACTATCTCTAATCCAGAGTATTTTAATAATAATGTGTGACACCTTTTGGCTATTCATATATGAAAATATGACTTCTGCATTACTTCAATCTTAATATAATTTCTGGGTCTTGCTCCCACTGATGTGCTTTTGTGCAGAAGTGGTTACTTTCCCTGAGATGTGAGGGTCTCTGCTTGATGGGTGGGATTTCACCTGTCTCTGAGTGGGGCACTGCTGAGATTATGGCTCTGCTTGGGGGGTAGGTTTTTGCTTGTCTCTGAGTGGGATCACTGCTGAGATTATGGCTCTACTTGGTGGTGGGGTGTGCCTGTCACTGAGTGGAACCACCACTGAGATGGATGGTCTTTCAGTCACTTGTAGGGAGTGGTCTGGGAGACCACCTAATTTTTAGAGAGGTCTTTACTTAAACAGGATCTCAATAAAAGTCAAAACTGGTCTGGGTTAATGCATAGCATTACACATGTCCACAAGAATATGTGCTTTGCATTATGGGATACTAAGGCTAGTGATGTGAAGTCATTAGCTTCTATATATATATGAATTGCCCCACTCCTGAAAATAGTTCAGGTGCAAACTTTGTTTGCTTACACTTGGATAAAGGATTAAACCAAGTATATAATTTCTTGGCATCTTTAATTTGGAGTATTTCTCTAATTTTTCTGCAGCTCCACTTCTTTTCAATTGACACTTGTGTTCGGCTCAGATGGATTGGAATTGCTTTGGTTCACTGATGAAAACAGTGGAAGAAAGGGTGAGCTGTTAAATGAGGTGATGACTCAGGTAGGATGAAATACCATCATGTTATATCATTATCATTTTGGTTAAATCCATAAGAATACAACTGGGTGAGCTAAATCCTAAACATCTAGCCCATCCTCATTTGTTCAGTATTCAGAGAGAGAGAGACCTATTAATGGAGTGCACCATGAGAAGGAATGAATTTCACATTACTTCACAAACTCCACTCCACACTGCTTAATAGGATATGTGTAGGTCTCCTCCCAATTTTCTAACTTTAATCCCTAAGTTATCCCTTGGAAGTAATTTAAGGATGAAAATTACTATTTTTCAATATACCGTTTTTTTCGCCTTATAAGATGTGCTTTTTTGTACTTTAAAATTTATATGATGTGTCTTACACACCGAGGTGTTTTTTATGTAAGCACAGTTACGGAGCATTATCGCTTGTCAGTAATGCATGATCAGTTTGAATAGTTACATTGTCATTAATGGTCATGCATTTAAACTATTACATTATTTATTTATTATTACATTAATTAATGCATTATTATATTTAAATTTTTTTATAACCGATGGATTCTACAAAACATAGACAATGCTATACGATTGCAGTTAAGCATAGTGCGATTAAGTACACAAAAAAGAACGGCAATAGGGCAGCAGAGCAACACTTTGGGCCTCCACCTAAAGAAAAATGTATGAATTTGGAGGACACAAGAACGGCAAGTAATAGAAGCAAATTCTAAAAAACACAATCTCTGCAGAGAACCAGCAAAATGTCCAGAAATTGAAAACGAATTAAAAACTTGGATAATGGATCAGAGAAGATTGTGTTGCTGCTTATCTACAAAAATGATTATTGAAAGAGCAAATTATTGGCAACAGAAAGAAATATCATCGATTTTACAGGATCAGCATCATGGTGCTTTAGATTTATGAAGAGAAATGATTTATGCAAAAAACGAAAATATCACAAAAAATGCCAGACGAATTCAAAAAGAAAATTATTGAATTTCACAGATTCATCAAAAATGCTAGAAAACAAGACCATTTTGAATTGTCACAGATAGTTAATATGGATGAAGTGCCTGTGACTTTTGATGTGCCCTCAAACAAGACTGCTGACTCCAAAGGTAAAAAATTATTGTTAAAACTTTTGGTCACGAAAATGCCCACTATACTGTTGTTTTGTCATGCTATGCGGATAGAACAAAATCACAATCTTTTTTTAATTTTTAAAAGAAAAACTTCCCAAAGGAGTTTACATTCATATTCATCCAAAAAGATGGTTGAAGGAAGGGGTGAACTTATGGATAAAGAAGGTGTGGTCTGGACATCCTAGAGTTTATGTCAGAAACCTGTTTGTTAGTATGGGATCAGTTTAGATGCCATAAAATCGAAGCTGTTAAGAAGGAACTTCACAAAATGAACACAAAAATAGCTGTAATCTCAGGACTCACATCTGCACTTCACCTTTAGAGATGTATCAATAAACAAACTATTTAAAGAATTTATAAGGGGAAAATGGGTAAATTGGATGTAATCTTCAAATTTTGAGGAAACATCTACAGGTAGGAAAAAGAAGACCACAATTTCACAGGTGTGTAAATGGGTAAAGAGTTCATCAAATGAAGTGAAACCTAAAATTATTATAAAATCTTTTCAGAAGTGTGGCATTAATAATTCTGTTGACAGTACGGAGGATGACTTATTATTTCAAGACAGTGATGATTTAGTTTCTGATGAAGAATTAAGTTCAGAAAATTTTCAGAGTGAAGATAAATAGAGATTTGAAAAGAATAATGAAATTTATAAAAATTATTTTCATATTTGTAAATTTAGGGACACAAAAACACACGTGTTGAACAAATATTCAACACGTGTGTTTTTGTGTCCCTAAATTTACAAATATGAGTGCTGATCACCGTGTAACCTTAAAAGAAAGAATAAAAATTATTTTGTTTATATTATTATATATATTATTATATGTTAGTTTTTTAATGGTTTGATGATTTAAGAATAATTGTTTTTTAATCTAATAAGCAGATAATACATGTATTAAAATTTAAAATACAAAAAAAATGTATTTACATGAAAAATTTCATGCGTAATTTGTGCATCTTATACTGCAAAGAATATTTTTTTCCCCCAAAACGCATCAATGCAATGGTGCAAAAAATATGGTATGCCATTACCTTGGCTGGCTTTTATTAATTGTTTATATTAAATACAGATTGAAACTGTTCAGAGTATAATTTATGAATGACTGCAGATATTTGTGTTGCAAGAACTATTACATGACTGACAAAAGTTACTAATCAGTATGACAAAGTAATATGTTATTATTATTATTATGGGAAACCTCCAGGGAGTCCAGACTCATCGAGGGAAGGCACTTACTCTACAACTCTCCATCTCTACTGCATCCATCAACATCATCTACTGCCCACCACCAGTATTTTCACAATCACAAACATCCATGCTCACGGTGGGATTTGAACCCATAGCCTTTTGGCTAGAGAGTGGATATGCTGACCACTCGGCCAACCAATGTGCCAGCAAAAAACAGTCTACGAACTCATCGAGGGAGGGCACCTTCTCTACAACTTCATCTCCACCATTCAATCACCAACTGACTGCAACTACATCTACCGCCGATCACCACTGGTATTTCCACAGACAATCACAAACACCCACGGCGGGGAACCCACAGCCATTTGGCTGGAGGGATACGCTATCCACTCGGCCAACCACGCAGTCATAAATAGCATTTAACATTTATATAAATAAAAATTTTATTTGGTTTAGGTACTGTATGTGTGTAATTTTATTTTTATCTAATTTTACTTACAAATGGTCCAAAAGAAACTAAAGCTAAAGTAAATTGGCAAATTTTAACAGAGCCCTCAATGCCAGATTTCATTGAATTGTGTGCTGCTAATAAATACAAATATCAGTCCAAATCATTTTTGTCAAATTTTGTTAATTAAAATGTACTAATTCACACAAAATTGAATCACATGGACATCTTGTGAATTCCAAATTTTATTAAATTACTTCCAATGTTATATGTAGAGACAGACAAAACAACTCTTATAGGTGCTTCACAACATTTATCCAAAAGCATACTGTTTCTATTTCTGTTTCACAAACAATACACAGAAGTTGTATTATTCAACTGATTTGGAACGAAATTTTTTAATATAATAATTTCAAAGTTACTTATTGACTTCTCGAAGTTTCAGCCTAAATGAATTAAAAAGAAAGAGAAAAAATAAAAGGGAAGGGGGGATGCTTCCTCCATCCATTTTGCACCTCTATTGATCTTTATCAGATGCATCATTCGACTGATTTTGGATGACTATGGAATATGGAATAATTTCTTAATTACTTTAAGGTTCTCTTGAAAATTCCAGCATTAGAACTAAAATAGTGTTTGAAAGTTCCATCTTCTGTAGACACCATTACAGGTCACTCATCTATCCAATTTCAACCAGTTATTCTTTGAATTTACTTGGCCGGCCCTGGTTGGTACAGTGGGATAGTATCTCTGCTCTCCAGTCTGGAGGATGTGGGTTTGAATCTCACTATTGCATGGATGTTTGTAAACATAAGTGGTAGATAATTTTCACTGACCAGGAAATAAATGCCACCCTGCTTATTTAGAGACTTGAAGCAGCTAGATAAATTATTATGTTTGGTCCCTTATGCTGGGTTATGGATTTATAACACTTAGCAAATTCATAACACTTGTACTACTACATTTATAACTGAGAGTGAGAATGCTATGTATATATTTGTAAATAATTTAATTCTTCTCTCTATACATACATACATACACACACACAACATTCTCACTCTCAGTTATAAATGTAGTAGTACAAGTATTATGAATGGGCTAAGTGTTATAAATCCATAACCCAGCATAACCTAGTCATGTATATATATATAGAGAGAGAGAGAGAGAGTTAGCTCAAGATAGAGAGACTTGGAAGACCATAATTTGCAATATTTATTTTTGAATATAAATCTCTTTTCCCTTTTCACATTGTGAATAAACTGTGTGTGTGTGTGTGTGTGTGTGTGTGTGTGTGTGTGTGTGTGTGTGTGTGTGTGTGTGTATAAAAGTGATATCTACTAAAACAAATATTTTACATATTAAAAAAAAGTGAACCACATAATAAATGTAGGAGATTAGCTAGAATGTAGAAGCGGCTAAGTTAAAACAGTAATGTTTTAACAGTTAAGTTGATTACTGTTTTAACTGTTGAGATTGTAAATTCCAATATGAGAAATTTCAGAAACAAACATATCACAATATATTAGGATGTATTTGTTGTAAGAATGTTTTTGCTACTTGATAAAATAATGACAACCAAGTGGTGTCACTTCTGAAATGCAGTCAACTTCCTATTTTCTTAATACTTGGTTCACTTTTTTTTTTCTTTTTTTTTTTAAATACAAAAAAAGATGTTTTTAATTTTATATACACACACAATTTTCCATTTACATGGTAAATTGGTTCCAGAAAAAGATGTGGAAATGAAAACCATGTAAAAAATAATACAGTGCATATGAAAAAATAGAAGAATGGTTCCAGATGTGAAAATCCGATATGAACAATAAGTTATTTTCAAACAAAACATATGAAAATCATTGAATAAAACTATTTAATTTTAATGGAATGTTTGTTTGTTTTTTATTTTAAATACTTATTTAAAGTATATACATACGTATCTTTCTAAAAGAAAACAGTGTGCCACTAATAAAACAGAAATTCGGAAAGGCTCAAATACACTGCACATATGGTTATTAGTTAAATTGTATTCACCATCACTTTCTGACAATAGCCGCATTCTTTTGTGTCAGACTGGAATTAAATCGCTTCCATCACTTGAAACACTTTTGCCTTCTTGTTCATACTGCAATGGCGAAACGTTTTCTTCAGTAAAAAGAACTAAATCATCACTAATTTCAATAATTCTGAAGGTTGATTTTTTTTACTGTGAACACTGTAATTAATTTGAGATCCTGTTTTGACTAGATCTTTGTATAATTCTTCATATCGCACCATACATGACTTCAGTTCACATTTAAACTGTTCAACTTGTTCAGTATTTGGATCATGTGTAAGAAAGTGACTTTGCAATTTATTAGCCATTTGAAGCCATTCTTTAATTACTCCTGCAATGTGTGGAATCTCTTCATCATCATCACTTTTTTTCTTTTACTTTGAGATTCTCAAGGACAACTTCTATTATTTCGTCATCACTAACAGCCTTGTCATCCACCAATCATTCAATATCCGCAGACAGACGAAAAATCATCAAATCCTTCTCCAACAACTGCATGTGCTAATCTGATGATATTGGGATATTCAGTTGTATGCAAAGGTATGGGATTTTTCCTTTTCACACATTCTGTCTAAGTAGCTTTCCAGCATGCATTTAAAGTTGATGGTTTCAATTTTGATAACGCCAACTTAGCAAGTTTAATGCAATCCAAAATAGAAAATTTCTTCCACACATCAATAACTGTCATAAATTATCCTTATCTAATTTATCCAAAATGTATTGGAATGTTCTTCTTATGTAGTAAGTTTTGAAAGTAGTGATCACACCCTGGTCTAGTGGTTGTATTAAGGATGTTGTATTAGGTGGTAGAAAACAAAATTCCACATTCAGGTGTTCGAAAACAGGATGACCAGGTGCATTGTCTATAATCAATAAAACTTTAAAGTCCAGATTTTTTTTCTCCCATCAAATAGTGTTTACCTTCTGGAACAAAACAATGATGGAACCATTCATTAAAAATTTATTTTATAACCCAACCATTTTTGTTTGCCTTCCACTGCACTGATAATGTGTTAAAAACCATACCTTTCACTGCCCATGGTGTTTGGGATTAATTAAGGAGCAACGGTTTTAAACATTTCAAATTGTAAACAAGAAATAACTGTTAAGCAAACTGCTTAAATCCTTCAAAGCAGCTTTATATAGGCAGGCCTCTGGTAACAGACCAACATAACTTCGAGGAATTAGCAAGTATTCTGCAAGTGAACCAACAGCAACTGAAATATAACAGATCATCTGTCAGCTTAACTTTGGGGAATCTTAATTACAAAAATTGATTTTTTTTTGTTGTAGCCACAATTGTGTATATTCTGTAGCATAGAGTAATCCCCTGATATTTAAAACATTGAGAGGAGTCCCCAAAATTCAAGTTTAAGTACATATGTACCATTTTAGGAAATGATAATCATAATGGAAATACCCTTTTTAACAGAACTGTATTCAAACATGAAGTTTAAAAATAAGCACCATTTGAACCGTCATCATCATCAAATTCCTGCCATGTAATCTCAAAGGGTGTACAGGATATGATAGTACTACATGAAAAATATTACATCATTACTAACTTCCTATCTACAATTTTCCTCCAAATCAGTCTGTTACTTGTCAAGACTCCAACATTATCAGATCTTATATTTCTCTCGTCTAAGGCACTTTGTACCGTATCAATACACCTATATCTCGGTCTTCCTCTGGGTCGTTTTGATGTCAACCTGGCAGAGAACACTTCTTTTGCTAATCTTTCTTCGCCCATTCTGTTCAAGTGACCTGAGATTAGCTCTGCTAACGCATTCCTGGATACTGACAATGTCAAGTTCTTTCCTAATATCCTCTTAATATGATGTTGCCATCTGTTCATGCCTATAATCTTTCTCAGGACTCTCATATCTGCGGTCTCTAGTCTTTGGTCAAGTGTCTTACTTCTGACCAAGCTCTCAGATCCATACATTAAAACTGGTTTGAACACTGTCTTGTATACACCTAATTTAGTGTTCCGACTAATTTCTCTCTTATTCCATATGAATTTATTCAATTGACTTCCCACCATACCAGCTTTGCTGATTTTGTTGTCTATTTCTATATTCAATTTACCATCTTCACTAAAAATCGTCCCTAAGTAGCTGAATTGTTTTACTTGTTCCACAGGTTCTCCATTCACAACGCAGTTGACATTTTCAATGATTCTGCCTATTTTCATTGTCTTTTTAGTACTGACCTTCATACCATATCTATTACAACAGCTATTCAATTTAGTCAGAGAATCTTGCAGACTTGTAGCAGATTTATTTAGAAGTATAACATCATCTGCATAAATCAAAGAGCTAACATTAACATCTTCAATTTTGATATCATGAATTTCCTTCATAATGTGATCCATATAGATAATGAATAACAGAGGGGATAATGTACGTCCTTGTCTCACATCGGATTTAACATTAAACCATCTTCCTGTAGTTTCTTCAATTCTAACTGCTGACTTACAACTCAAATAAAGACTAAGTATTGCTTGATATAATGCCCCATTGACACCATATAACTATAGCGTATTGAACAGCTTCTCTCTTGTCACCTTGTCATATGCCTTTTCCAAATCGACAAAACATAAATACAGATCTCTGTTATATTCTAATGCTTTCTCAACTATTTGACGTAAAGTGAAGATCTGATCCTGACAGCCTCTA
Source organism: Typopeltis vanoorti (assembly GCF_054136105.1). Classification (NCBI taxonomy): domain Eukaryota; kingdom Metazoa; phylum Arthropoda; class Arachnida; order Uropygi; family Thelyphonidae; genus Typopeltis; species Typopeltis vanoorti. The sequence continues at coordinate 58,333,948 of NC_143550.1, read as the reverse complement.
TTTGGCCTGAATCCAGCTTGTTCTTCATTCAGCTTTTCTTCCACAATTCTTCTGAATCGTTATTCAAGTATACTTGCATAGATCTTGCCAGGAACACTCAGTAGGGAAATACTTCTGTAATTCTCACATTCAGTTTTATTTCCAGTTTTATATATGAGTACTATGAGAGCTCTACTCCAATCATCGGGAATTCGTCCCTCTTTCCAGGCTTTCTGAACTATGCATCTACTCCTGCTGCCTTTCCACATTTTAAACCTTTGATGGCTTTTTCTACTTCAAGTATGGATATGTATTCCTGACTGCATGCCTGGTCAGTGTTTTTTTACCAATGTGCTGTCATCACTGCTTGTTTCATTTAGCAGTTTTTCAAAGTAATTACTCCATACTTCAAGGATATCTTTTTCTTCCGTTTTCATGTCACCTTTATCGTATCTCTAACTCCTTTTACAGCACTCTTTCCTCCATTTCTAAGCTTCTTCAACAACCCCCAGAATATTTTGCAACCTTCTTGATAGTTATTTTCTATATTCTTACCAAAGTCCTCTCATGACTTTTGTTTAGCTAGTTTTACACAGTCTTTAGCAATCTTGCATTTATCTCTGTATTCTCTAAGTGCACAAGCTGACTTATTTGCCAGGAACTTTTTGATATGCTTTCTTCTTTTCCCTCACTGTCTCTTTAACTTCCTGTGTCTACCACGGAGTTCTAATTTTTCTATCATTGCAAAAAACTTGCCTCTAGCTGAATCAATCAGGGCTTTCTTCAAGGCTTGCCACTGAATCTCCAAGATTTGATTCCTGTTCTCAAACTCTTTCATTTTTTCTTCAATAATCTTTGTGTATTTTAGTCTACAGTTCACATCTAAGAGCTGCTCAACTTTTATTAGCTTTAAAACATTCTTACATATCATTCATTTCAATATGAAATTCAATTTTATCCTGCTCAAGACTAAATAGTGATCACTTCCAATTTCAAATCCTCTGTACACTCTGGTGTCCTGCACCAGGGAGAAAACATCACTATCAACAATAACATAGTCAATGAGACTTTTCTTATTCCTTGCCTCTTTTCTCCATGTGAATCTGTGCACATTTTAATGTTGGAACATGGTGTTAGTAATAACCAGTCCATGTCCTGAGCAGAAATCCAACATATTTGCCATTATTATTAGCTTTGCTCTTTTCTCCAAATTTTTCCAAAATATTTTTGCATGTCTCACAATCATTTCCTACTCTGCTATTTAGATCCCCAACAAGGACAACTTTTCCTTTTTCATTGTGTCAGTTGCTTTATCTAAAACACCTCAAAAAATTCCTCCACTTCTACCTTAGTAGAACCTTCTGTGGGACCATAGGCACAAATAACTCTCATTGTCCAGTTCCCCATTCTCATATTTGTCCATATTACTCTACTCGAGACTGACTGCCATTCAAGAAGATTAGCCTCGTATTTTGTGTTGAATACTGTGGCTACTCCTTCTTTTCCTTGATTGTCATTGCCTGAATATAACATTTTGTATTTATTGCTCAGAAAGATCTCGCCAGTTTTTGTCTTTTTTTGTTTCAGTAACCTCTATTATGTCAATCTGGTACTTATCTAATTCCTCAGCTAGCTCCATTTCTTTGCCATTCAGGCTTCTTATGTTGATAGTACCGATCTTTAACTCTGGTGATGTTGAGTTGGGGTGTGCTTTCAGATTTGTTCCAGTAGCTGACTTTTCACTGTTCGCCCTGGTTCCTTGGCAAAAACGATGGAGGCCTTGTTTAACTGGGCGACGCCCCAGCTGGCATGAAATTTCATCATGTTGTACCATCATTTTTTATTTTGGTTTAACCAATAAGAATACAATTTGGTCGGCTAAATCCCAAATTGCCAGCCCATCCTCGTTCGTTCAGAATCCAAGTAGATACCCAACAGGGTGCACCACGAGAAGGTGAGGATTGGACATTAGGTCAGTAGCCCTGGTCGGTTATCCGCATTCCTTTAAAGGCTATGTGGAGGTCTCCTCTCAGTGCTTCTGTTTTCTAAACAGTGTTATTTCGAAATTGTGTAAAAATAGAATTAGCTCTATATATAAGGTGACTCAGGGGGAATCTACCAATACAGAACTAGTCTGGTTGGCCAAGTGAATTGCATACTTGCTCTCTAACTAGCAGGCTGCAAGTTTTCATATTTCAAAGTAGTTTGTGAAGTACTATGTTTGTTCTCAAATCCCCTTATCCACTCCCTGCTTATTACACTAAAGGTTTATGCAGTCTTTTGTGGGTGGGACTTGCATTAAAAAAATCTAATTCAAAATAGGTGAAATGTGACCAGACTACTGATAATTGTACTGCCTAATGTGCACATATCATGGTCTAGTTATGAAGTCGTTTTTTTTCCCCCTATTTTCAGCACTTGAAAACAGTGTTCATGTAATGGAACACCAATAATTAGGAACTTATGCACTTCTGTCATAATGAAGATCACCATGTTTATTTTTAATAGATTTCCGATCATCAGAACCATAGAACTGGTTAATGAAGTTTTTATCCTTAATCATTTGGACTGCTTCTAGAATTATATGAAAGCATTCGTATATATATATATATATATATATATATATATATATATATATACATACATACACGAAAGCTTAATGATATGGATGCAATGTAGTAGAGAATTTCGGACACTGAAGACTAAATTCAAAAGGATCCTCTACTACCAATCATCTACATCAGCGGCATCTACTGCCCACCACCACAGCTAGTATTTTTTGTCTGTAAATTGCGTGTTCTGAAGGGCTGATTTGTCTGTGTGCAGGATGAAAAACCCGAGTTTCCAGGAGAAAAAAACCCCTGCTACCTCCATATGAGATTGGCTAACTCACCTTCGATTGAAAAAAAAGTCCATATAAAGATTCCTCCCGTCATGACAAGAATAGAACTCGGGCCTTTTCCAATCGAATGGCACAAGGTATCGTCGTTCTTCCAATTACGCTATGGAGGTGCTTACTTACATGTGAAAATGTAAGTAATAAATGAAATAAATGGAGGACTAGTTTTTAGAATGGAAACTGTCAAAGTTATCTTTCCTCCTTTCACTGCAGAAAGGTGTGAGGGTCAGTAACACTGAGAAAGTTTGCCATAAATAGGCTTACAGCCCTATTTGGTTTGTACATCACAAGGCTTTAGAAAAAAAATATGTCTGGTGAATCCAACCCATATAATAGGTCTATAATATAACAAACCTATAATAGATTTATACCATAGATGGACTAAGGGAAAGATACTCCAAAGATCAAAGTTTTTCAAGCTATTTCAGGTCTCCATCAGGTGATGAAATTCAACTTCTGCTTATTAACAATGCAGAGCAGAAATTAGGTTGACAACAAATGTTTTTTGTAAACCTATAGTACATTTGTACCATGAGTGAGCTAAGAGATTTCTTTTTTCATTTTATTAACTTTACATACATTGAGCAGCTTTCAGAGATAAACTGTAGATTCAAATACACAAACATCATTTAAGAAAAAAATGAAAGAGTTTGAAAACAAAAACCAAGCCTTAGAGATTCAATGGCAAACCCTGTGGAAAACATTGATTCATCCAGAGAAGCATATGGTGAGGTTGCCTGTAAGGATAGAAAACTAAGAACTCCATGGTAGACTCGGGAAGTTAAAGAGGCGGTCATGGAAAAGAAGAAAGCATATCAAAAGTTCCTGCCAAGTAAGTTAGCTTGTGCTCTTAGAGAATACAGAGAAAAGTTTTAGAAAGTGAAGCACTATGTAAAACTAATGCAAACCTATAATAGATTTATACCATAGATGGACTAAGGGAAAGATACTCCAAAGATCAAAGTTTTTCAAGCTATTTCAGGTCTCCATCAGGTGATGAAATTCAACTTCTGCTTATTAACAATGCAGAGCAGAAATTAGGTTGACAACAAATGTTTTTTGTAAACCTATAGTACATTTGTACCATGAGTGAGCTAAGAGATTTCTTTTTTCATTTTATTAACTTTACATACATTGAGCAGCTTTCAGAGATAAACTGTAGATTCAAATACACAAACATCATTTAAGAAAAAAATGAAAGAGTTTGAAAACAAAAACCAAGCCTTAGAGATTCAATGGCAAACCCTGTGGAAAACATTGATTCATCCAGAGAAGCATATGGTGAGGTTGCCTGTAAGGATAGAAAACTAAGAACTCCATGGTAGACTCGGGAAGTTAAAGAGGCGGTCATGGAAAAGAAGAAAGCATATCAAAAGTTCCTGCCAAGTAAGTTAGCTTGTGCTCTTAGAGAATACAGAGAAAAGTTTTAGAAAGTGAAGCACTATGTAAAACTAGCTAAAAAGTCATGGAAAGACTTTGGTAAGAACATAGAAAATAAATATCAGGAAATTGGTAAAATATTCTGGAGGCTATTGAAAAAGCTTGCAAATGGAATAAAGGGTACTGTAAAAGGAATCACAGATGATATAGGTGACATAAAAACTGAAGATAAAGATATTGTAAATGTCTGGAGTAATTACTTTAAAAGATTGCTAAATGAAACAAGCAGTAGTAAAAGGTTCGACAGGTGCATATCCATACTTGAAGTAGAAAAGGCCATCAAAAACCTAAAATGTGGAAAGGCAGCTGGAGTAGAAGAAATCAGACCAGAAATGCTCAAATATGGAAATTGAAATGTTTTACAGTGGCTGCACTCCATAATTCAGAAGGCCTGGTCAGAGAGCCAAATGACTGGAGTAGATCTCTCATAGTACACATCTATAAAAGGTAGAAAAAAGACCCGGATGTAGGTGGATTGATACAGTAAAAAGTACCTTAGAAGACAGAAATATAAAATCTTTGATGTTGAATCAAGTGTGAAATAAGGGTGCACATTATCTCCACTCTTATTCGTTATCTACATGGATCATATTATAAAGGAAATGTGGTATTAAATGTGATATCAAAAATTGGTGATGTTAATTTTATCTCTTTACTTTATGCAGATGATGTTATACTTCTTAATAAATCCAGTACAAGTCTGCAAGATTCCCTAACTAAATTGAATAATTTGATGTTTGAGTCTTGACAGATTAATTTGGAGGAATATTGTTGATCGCAAGTTAGTGATGGTGTAACTTTTTGATGCAGTACTATCATAATATCCTGTACACCCACTGAGGCTACATATCAGGAATTGGATGATTTTTATTTCTTAAATAGTCCATAAATGCAGCTCTAGAGACCAAACACAGAACTTTTTCAAGCTACTAGTGAAAAAAGATTTACAAAGAGAAGGAAGAGAGAGTAGATGAACCTAGGAAAATACAGCACTATTTGGTAAGTTGAAGGATTTAAAAAAAACTATCCACTTTAAAATGAAGCAAGCAACTAGAGAGATAAATAACTAACTACCGTAATTACAAAATGCAAGAGCAAGACAATAGGATGGAAATTTGCACTGGAGAATACCGTGCCTGACTCAATCAAATCCCTTAGATATATCAAGGGCAACAACCTGGATTTCTCTAAGTCTCTCCAAAGAATTTGTCTAGGCTTGATTTCTTGTGATGTGGCTATTACAAAATTGATACTGGTGATCCTTTAATGGAATAGGAGGAATCGAGGTATCGCAGGTTATTTGGCTATTATTCTGGAGAGGACTGAGATTGAATGCAATAGGCTGGTAGTTTGATGTACAGATTTGTCAGCCCTTTTGAGGAGATGGGTTAGAGCCAGTTTTCTGGCTGCAGGTATATGCTAATTTCTGGACCATTTACAGAATAACAGAGAGCTAAGGACCAGACGATTATTTAATATCCACGTTGCTCGAGATTAGTGATGACTGAAAGCAGTGCTTTGTTTAACCGGGCAACACCCCCGCCAGCGTGAAATTCCATCATGTTGTACCATTTTACTTATTTTTAAGTAACTTAATGGGCGCACCTTTTGGACAACTCGTATAGCAGAGTATATAAGTTCTTTTTGCTATACCCTTTGGTATTAATTTGGTCTAGCTACTCACTGATGAAGCCTCAAAAAAGGCTGAAACCAGTCTGGGTAGTGACCTCCCACCATAATGTAATAACAGCATACATTTCCTAGGAAATGTGTTTTTACATTATGGAAAATACCAAGAATAGCGATCAGAACTTTACCCACCTTTGCAATGAGTTGCCCGTGTTTGTGCTATGCTCTAGGACTACTTGCATTGGCTCATGCTAGTATTCGCCAATATTTTTATAGTTTTTTATACTATATTCGGCATGAAACTCTCTGATCCCAATCTGTGAGTTTCTTATTCGGTTTTAAAACAATGTGGGATCTAATATCTCCTTAATTTAAATAATGTTGTACCATCATTTTGAGTTATGGTTTAAGCCAATAAGAATACAATTCGGTCGGCTAAATCCCAAATTGTTAGCCCATCCTCTTTCATTCAGTATCCAGGTAGATATCCAACAGGGTGCACCACGAGAAGGTGGGGACTGGACATCAGATCAGAAGCCTTGATCAGTTCTCCACAAATGTCTCGGTTGGATACCACCCACAACAAGGAACTATAGCAGATTTGTAAATGCTGTCATTACAGTCGCCAAAAAATATATCCCGAGAGGTTTTAGAAAAGAGTATATTCCGGGATGGGATGAAAAGAATGAGACCCTTTATCAAGAATTTTTGGATAGTGGAGAACAAGAAATCGCCGGGGAATTATTGCATAGCCTCAATGACGCTCGTTGACTCAAGTGGACAGAGACTGCTGAGTCTTTGGATTTTAAGCACTCTAGCCACAGAGCATGGAGTCTGCTACGAAAACTGGGCGAAGTTTCACTGATAGGATACCAGGAAGCCAAAATGTCTCCTAATCAAGTTGCCAACCGAATACTATTATTGTTAAAAGCACCCCAGAATAATAGGTATGATACTCGAGCTAAAAGAGATCTTGATAAATTGAAAGAGACGTGCAATCAAGAATCTTGTTATTCTTTTCCCTTTCTTGTTACGGAAGTGACGGATGCATTGGAGGAAATGAAGCCATGTAAGGCTCCAGGGTTTGATGGAATGCCCCCTGAGTTTCTACGCCACTGTGGTAAATATGCATGTTTCTGGCTATCAAAGTTTTACTCTATTTTACAGACTGGACATTTATCTTCAGAGTTTAAAAGATAAAAATAATAGCTATTTTGAAGCCAGGTAAACCAAATGAACAGATAGAGAGTTATCGACTAATCGCTCTGTTAAACATGTGTCTTAAATTATTGGAGAGATTTTTATTGAACAGAATATGCCCAAAAATACTAGAACATATACCTATTGAACAGGCAGGATTCAGACCAAACAGAAGCACTATAGACCAGGTCCTATCTTTGACTACATATATAGAAGTAGGATTTCAGCAGCGCCTTAAGACTTCAATTGCCTTTATAGACCTCAATGCCGCCTATGATACGGTTTGGAGGCAGGGCCTCATTTATAAACTACTTATAAAGTTACACGATGCAAAACAACTGCACTTATCAATAATATGCTGAGTAATAGGTTATTTCAGGTTGTTATGGGAACCAAAACAAGTGGAAGCAAATTACTGAATAATGGTCTTCCTCAGGGTTCTGTCCTTTCTCCGATGTTATTTAGCTTATATATATCAGCTGACATGCCAGAAATATCCGATACCATATCCAGAAAATTTGGATATGCAGATGATTGGGCTCTGGCAACAAGTAGTGGCTCAATAGAAACTACAGACACTGACGACTGACCTGGACTCTCATGGTAGATATTTCAGATATTGGCATCTTCAATCAAATACCAACAAGTCTGAGACCTGCTGCTTCCACTTTAATAACAAACTTGCCAATAGAGAACTTCACGTTTACCCTAATGGACAACAGTACCCCAAAGAATTTGGGAATAACTCTTGACATTTAAAAAACACCTTTTGAACACATCAACTAAAATCAAGACTCGCAACAATATAATTCAGAACCTGACCGGAACATCTTGGGGAGCTTCTGCAACAATGCTTAGATGCTCAGCTCTCGGTCTTGTATTTTCCACAGCCAAATATGGAGCTCTGGTGTGGATTAACAGTGCACACACACCCATTTGGTTGACAAACTCAATAATACTATGCATCTTATTTCAGGAACAATCAAGATACTCCTATAGAATGGCTCCCTATTTTAAGCCATATTCCTTCCCCACCATTAAGAAGAGCCAACACCTTATGTAGGGAGCATAGAAAGATCCAGTTAAACCATCTTCCAGTGCATAGAGGTGCCTCAAATTTAATAAATAGATTGAAATCGAGATATTCTCCATTAGTACTGCTATAAGACTGCTAGAGGACAATTTTGACGTCAATCAAGAGTGGAGACGCTAATGGGAGATGTCTGCAGATCCAGACCTGCAGAACCTTCCCTGCATTGAAGAAAAACCACCTGGATATGACCTTCCACTTAAAACTTGGATTATTCTAAATCGGCTTACGACTAACCACGGTCGATGTGCAGACTTTTTTTTTTTTACAAGTGCCAGAAAATTCGTTCTCCACAATGTGACTGTGGAAGTGCGAAGCAGACCATTCACCATATTCGTCAAGAATGCCCACTGAGAGCATACGAAGAAGAGGAACCAGATTTCCTGGTTTAAACACTTGTGCCTATTGACTGGATTAATAACTTAGACATAAAGTAATATCTGACTGATAGAAAAATCTTAATTTTCATATTTGTGATTTCTACTGGAGTTGTTTGTATATTTAATGCGTTTGTGCTATATGCATATATTTAGAGATGTCGAGTTTAGATTTTTTATATATGTGTATGTCTATTTATATTTTAATTATATACGCACTGTTATAATTGTCACTGACACAGTACATGTTTCTTTTTCTTGAAATGTAATAGCTACGATAAATAAAAATAATAAGATCCTGTACACCCCACTGAGAGTATGTAGGGAATTTGATGATGATGAAAGCAATGCCAGGAAAATGAACAGAAATTATGGATTTCCTCCAATATGGCATTTTTCCAGCATTAAATAACACATGCCTAGAAATGACAAAAGACATGAGCCATAGAATAAGAAATTTGTAACAAATGGGACCTGGCAGAGTGACAACATCAACAACATAGTTAACTGGATTATTAGCATGAAAAATAGGTAGTACGATTAGTAATTCTGGTTGGGCCTGCATTAATTAAATAAGATGAATGCTCAAATCTAGCTGCCAGCCTGTGGAACCATTTCATTGATGCACCTTGAATGGAGGTGAAACTGGGGTATAAAGAATCTCGCTACACTCATGGAACGCAAAATGCTTCGTGGTGGAAGGGAAGATGTCCCTCACCAAGGTGAGGAAAAAAACTGGAAGTACTACTCTAGAATCCATATGCAGAATGGTGATACTGCAGTGAGCATGACAATTACCCATTAAGTCTAGTTGGCATTTGGTGGTGGTGGGGGGGGGGGGGGTATAAAATTAACAACTGATGATACAGTAAACTGAAATATTAAAAATGCATTTTCTATTAAATGTTAAAGAAAAAACTGCATTTTCTATATCCATCAGATGTAGTGATTTTGAAATTTATGCATGTTTTTGTTATAATAACTATATGTACTAATTTTTCAAAATGTCTCATAAATGAGTAAATAGAACCAACTTTTTTCATTAATTAGGGATTAAGCTTACAATAAAATCAGAAAGACGAAATCTCACACTAGATGAAATTTGATTTAAAAAAGACCCTTAAGAACTATATTTTAAAAACTATATTAAAATTGGTTACAAAGATAAAACCCTATCTCCTCATATCCTGCAACAAATGCATCAACCTGAGTGCACAATATCGCTTCTTTGAAATTAACAGGTTGATTCAAATCTCACTATGGTAAGGGATGATTGCGACTTAAGTTGTAAATAATTTTTGTTACCGAGAGGGAAACTACCACCCCATTATTGGAAGCCTAAAGAGGCATGAAAAAATTATCACCAAAAACAGTGTCAAAAAGTCTTTAATTAATAGAGCACATAATGTGTGCTCCTCTCCCTCAAGCTTACAATAAGAACTTCTCACTATCAAAAGATTAATGGAATTTAATGGTCACAACCCTAATCAAATCCAGCAGATAAATGACTCCTATGTTCTAACACCTCAGGATTCCAATCCCTTATATTTCTGACATCTCTGAACCAATTGGTAGAATTTTTAAATATCATCTCATTCCCACATATTTTTCTATCAACAAAATTTCTCATCTGTTGCCATCTACAAAAGACAAACTGTCATCTCTATCATTAGCTGGTGTTTACCAGATACCTTGTGAATGTAATCTAATATACTTTGGGCAGACAGGCCGGTCTATGGAGAAAAGAATTAATGAACATCAATATTATATCGAATACATGAAACCTCAAAAGTCTGGTCTGGCACAACATAGTATTGACACTAAACACATTATCCAGTGGGATGAAGTTCATCTTCTCCATAGAAGCAGGTTTAAATATGAACGCCTTTTCAAAGAAAGATGCAAAGCGCTTTTACATCGGCCAAATCTGAATCAGAACGATTCTCCCCCCCCCCCAAAAAAAAAAAGTTTGGGAAAGTCTTATTTTATGTAACCATCAAAAAAAGTTTTTAATAATATTATTTATCAATATTAATTTGAAGCACGTGGCAATGGTTTTTAATTGGTAAACCACTGACTGCTGTATGTACCTTGTATTCCCGTTTCTTTGATTTGCTTGTTTCTACGCACTGATGGTGTATTGTTATTTTCAGTACAAAAATCTGTATTTTCATTTTATTAGAGTTAATTCCTGTGGTTATCGTGTAATTTATTGTTTATAGTCATGCCACAGGTACCTGTAAAGATTAATGCTAAGCATAGCATTTTGATTGGGCACAAGGAATGAAGGCTAAGAGGCCACTGACCTTCAATAAGTACTAAAGTTGTTTTTGATTGCCAAGTGCTGCAGTTATCATTGCTTCAGCCAAAGCCATTGCACTCACTACAATGACCCACAATACATAATAATCAGAGCCAAAAGCAGGATCACCATACAACATACCTCTGGAACTGCTAATTCAATGTATAACTACATTTGTCATCATTGTCTCTTGCCACCCCAATGGATTCATATAGTCAAAATGCTGATATACAAGGCCACAACTTCACACTAACGTTACATACTGCTACAAAGATAGTACATTCTATCAGTAATGGAATGGGCTTGATATTGTGGCCAAAGCAACTAAAAGTATAAGACCAGCATATGTGTGTGTGTGTTTATTGCAAGTCCTGTTTCTCTAGTTGGTTCATACAATGAAAAAACTGTACTACAGAGGCACCTATGATGTGGGATCTGCACAATATAAGTCTAATAAAGCATTCCAAGATACATAAACATTAAGTAAATGGCATAGATCAATCAGAGCTAAATAATAATCAGAGTCAAAAGCAAGATTACCATACAACATACCTCTGGAACTGCTAATTCAATGTATAACTACAATTGTCATCATTGTCTCTTGCCACCCCAATGGATTCATATAGTCAATATGCTGATATACAAGGCCACAACTTCACACTAACATTACATACTGCTACAAAGATGGTACATTCTATCAGTAATGGAATGGGCTTGATATTGTGGCCAAAGCAACTAAAAGTATAAGACCAGCATGTGTGTGTGTTTATTGCACGTCTTTTCTCTAGTTGGTTCATAAGATGAAAAAACTACGTTACTTCTATGTGAAACCAACTAACTCACCTTCAGATGAAAAGCCCTTAATAAAGGTTCCTTGCATTCTAAATGGAATTTGACCCCAGGTCTTTCCAACTAAAATGTCATCTTCAAAACTGTACTACAGAGGCACCTATGTGTGGGATGTGAACAATATAAGTCTAATAAAACATTCAGAGATACATAAACATTAAGTAAATGGCATAGATCAAATCATAAAATATAAAACAGAGACAGGAATGCTATTTTATGCACATAATTACCAAATTCCTTCAATTTTATCAAAATTCAAGAATCAGATTCACTTTTGAAAATGGACATACATGTGAACCTAACAATCATAATGTCTTTCTCAGTGTTATTTATGTATTTATTATTTAATGTGTACTTCAACTCTTTTTGGGCCAATATGTATGCATACATAGTCACATCACAGAAACTTGATAATAAAAATGCTATCACCTAGAGCCTACAACCATTTCATTTGGATCAAATTATCTTTCTGGAGTAGATCATATCACAATCAATGCCACCTTTAGAGGAGGAGGAGGATGATCCTCACTGTAGAAAAATTGGCAGAATCCTAAATAACATAACAGATAGTTTACAAATTATTTTTTAAAGATCTCCACTAGCACATTCAGCAGTATATGACAAACTATGTTCGTATAAGCAGTATTACTTTGGAGGGATAAAGAGAGCGCAGCGATAATACGTCTATGAATGCAATGACTATTTTCTCAAAGAATATAAATCAGGACTTGCATGTAATGCAATTAATCTTAATCATATAGTCAAAAGAGAATACTAAGAGCATCTACTGTAGTCATCTGCAATTCAAGAGTTTGGCTATGACATTTCAGATTACCAAAACACATCCCTAATAGGTTGAAATTTTTTTATTTTTTTCCTCGTTTTAACAAATTATTCTCCTAAACAACTTGGTAACTTTCCTTTTTTCTCTCTCTCTCTGACTTCAAATCCAACTAATGAGTGACAGTACATGCCATTCCTCTTCTTCATTTGACAAACACTGCAGTGCCAAAAAATTCCAAGCTTCAAGATCTTTCATAACTAATATCATAAACAATGCTCTTCTTTCCAGCCTCCAGCAAGGTGAGGACATCAGCTAAAATGCAGATGCTACCACAGATGAAGTCTCGTCTTTCTCACTAGAAGGAATGGATGTTGCTTCCTCTTACATATGAAAATACTCAGATATCTAGATCAGATTTCTCTTTTCAGGTTGACTTACCTTACTAATTGAGAGCTTTCCTAGTAACACAAACATTTAGCAAATGTTTGTGTTGCTAGGATTATTAATAAGAATATTAATAATCATCATCACCAATATGATTATTAATCCATCCGTCCACTGCTGGATGATGATCTCCTTCATATTTTTCTACATTTCTCTGTCTCTGACCGAGAAGCTCTAGTCGCTTTCCATTGAATGATGTAGTTCATCTCTCTCTCTACCTTGTTGATGGTCTGCCAGGTCTTCTTGAACCTTTTCGTACTTGCCATTCTGTACAAAGTTTTGTCCAGTGGTTGTCTCCCTGTCTTGCAATGTGTCCTGCCCATCTTCATTTTTTTTATTAACTACAGGGTGTTCGGGATAAATTTGACATATTTATAATTAATTATATTTTTCCGTAAGTTACATGTATTAACACACACTTCTCTTCATTTAAAAGTTTGGACCCTTCTTCATTCATATACAAGATGTCAGAAAGGATGGATAGCTGGAACCCACCTGAATCATGGAAGAGAATAACTTGTATCATGATGATTCGTGCCCGCCATCAAAATAAGGATATTACGACTGCTGCCCAATGCTCCCTGAATACAGTAAAAACAATCAGGCATGAACTAGAGACTTGCAATGGTGACTACGAGGATGTAGCAAGAAGAAAGATCCCTAGCAGACGATCTGATTGCGTTCGTACAGCAGAATTCCTCGCAAATCTGCAGGAACAGGTGTTGAAGAACCCTGGCATTGGAATTCGGGCTTTGTTCGTGGAGTTGCTAACTGTAGTCAAGCCCTGGATAACAAGGGTAGCCAATGGTAGGCCGTATGTATGGCAGCAGGATTCGGCCCCTTGCCACACCTCTGGGAAAAGTCAAAAATGGTTGTCTGAAAATTTCTACGACTTCACCAGTCCAAATGTTTGGCCTCCAAACTCCCCAGACCTTAACCCCATGGATTATTTTGTATGGGGCGCAGTTGAAAAAGACACCAATCGCACTTCCAGTAATACAAAAGCCCACTTAATGGATAAAATTAAAACAGTTTTTGCGGCCCTTCCCAGGGAGACTGTAGCATCAGCTTGTTCGAGGTTCCGAAGCAGAATTGAAGCTGTGATCGATGCTAATGGTGGTTATTTTGAGTAAATCTTGTTGATAGTATTGTAATTAACTCTGCCTGTAATGTTTTTTTGTCAATTCATTAAATTTAATAGATACAAAGAAGATTTTCTTTTTCCTTATGAAACTGTCAAATTTATCCCGAACACCCTGTATGTTCTTTATTTTATCTATTCTTTTTATATCTAATATTGATCTTTCCATGTTTCTCTATGCAGCTCCTAAATTATTTTCCAGTCTTCTTGTGATGCTCCAAGTTTCTGCTCCATATGTCACAGCTGGTATGATGCATGTTCATATGCTTTTCTTTTTAGACAGATAGGTATGTTTTCTTTAAAACTTTTATTGTATTGTCCAACTTGTTTACATCCTTGGTTTATTCTTTGTTTTATTTCATGTTCACAATTTCTATCTATTTAATTATTTGACCCAGATATTTGAATTTAGTTACATTTTCTATTTCTGTGTCATTTATTTCTATCTTTTGGTTGTAGCTTATATTTTTGTTATACATTATTTTAGTTTTATCAATATTTATGCTAAAACCAGACTTGTTGCTTTCTGTACTTAATTCTTTAAACAATTTCATTTAGCTCTTCAGGTGTTTTAGAAAAGAGTACAATGTCAACTGCAAATCTTAAATTGCTTAGATATTAAACATTTATTCTAATACCTTTTTTATCCCAATTTAGATTTTTAAATATTTCTTGTAGGCAAGCAATGAATATTATTGGTGACATTGTATCTCCTTGTTCTTATTCCTCTGTCTATTTTAATTTTTGCTTTTAGATTATTTAACTTTATATTACTTGTTGCATTCTAGTATATATATATATATATGCCTCTATTATTACTGTTCTTTCTAATGTATCAAATGTTTTCTCATAATCTATAAATGCCATACAAAGTGGTATATTATATTCATTTGTTTTTTTTCCTATCATCTGGTTCATTTGTTTTTTTTCCTATCATCTGGTTAATAGTTTGGAGGTGGTCATTAGTTGAATATCCACTTTTGAATCCTCCTTGGTTTTTTGTTTGTGAGCACTCTAGTTTATTTTTCATCCTATTTTGCTGGTATTTTGGTGAATAATTTATACATATGAAAGCAGGCTGATTGGTCTGTAGTTTTTTTGATCTGTATGATCTCCTTTTTTGTATATTAAAACTTTTTGTGCTCTGTTTCAATCATCTGGGATTTTAGATTCTGTCAAGCATTTGTTAAAAAGCATTTGAACCTTTTTAGTAATTCTCTTCCTCCATGTTTTATCACATCTGCTATCGTTTTATCTAGTCCCGGGGCTTTTATTATTTGGCGTTTCTTTTAACGCTTTTTCTATTTCCTCAATCAATATTGATGGTACCTCTAGGTCTTAGTAGATTTCGATGTCCTAATTGGGCTTTTTAGAACTATATAAAGATTCTATTATGTTTTGTCTTTACTAGATCAATTAACCATTCTTGTATTTAATATTGATTATTTGTGCTTTTCTTTTGTATGGTATTCTCAAGGTAGTTTTGATGCTTTTACTTTTTTCAATAGTTTCTTTATATTGTATTCTCTTATTTCTTTTCTTATTCTCTTTTTGATGGTTTTGCTTAGTTCTGCCTTTTCTATTTGATTTAAGTTTTGCTTCATATTTCTTCTTTTTTTCTCGATTAGGTTTAGAGTTTGTTAGTTTCTGCTGCTTCTCTTTAGTTCTTTTTATCTTATTTAAGCTGTCTATAACATCTCAGTTTAGAGTATTTAAATCTTTTTCTTCTTATGCTTCCAATATTTTTTTATTTATTTGGTACATTTTTCTATTTTGCTTAAGCATTTCATTTGTTATGAAGTCATCTGTTTTCTTTTGTATAAGTTTTCTTCTTTCTGCTCTTGTATTTATACTTATTCTTCCTCTTAGCATTCTATGGTTGCTTCCTCTGTTGAAGCAACCATAGAATGCTAAGACATTTATTTATTTATTTAAGACACCTACATCTTTGATTATGGTGTAATCTATTTCATTTTTTTTTTTTTTTGAGGTCTTTTCTTAAAGAAGGTGTTGGCTATTTTTAGCTGATTTTTGGTTGTAAATTTGATTAATCTTTCTCCACGTTCATTCTCATCTCCTAGTCCAAATTTTTCTATTGGAAGTTCTTGTGCATTTGAGTTTATTCCTATTT
The DNA here is from genome assembly GCF_054136105.1 of Typopeltis vanoorti. Classification (NCBI taxonomy): domain Eukaryota; kingdom Metazoa; phylum Arthropoda; class Arachnida; order Uropygi; family Thelyphonidae; genus Typopeltis; species Typopeltis vanoorti. Next base: position 58,317,683 of record NC_143550.1, on the reverse strand, counting down.
TTGAGTTTAACTCACCTATGAATAAGGTATAATAAGTTTCTTTGTTCATGAGGCCTTCCAGTTTTTTATATAAAATTATTTTATTTCATTGTCTTCATGGCTTGTTATTGGTGCATATATTTGAATGATTTTAATTTTTACCTTGAGTTTGTATCTTGTACTTATATCTTGAGTTTATTTTCAGAATAAGTTGGGCCATTTTATCTGATGTTCCTTGTATACTATCTGTTTTATTCTTTGTGTGTAAATTAGAAAGCCAACTCCATTTCTATTGTTTTCTGTGTTTCTGTAGGTGTAGATGACTTCAGGTCTTTTTAGTCTTAAAACACCATGCTGGCTAGATGAGGCTGATGTTTCATTTTTGGCCACCTCTAACATGAGGTACAGATGCCATTTATAGCTGCTCCTCTGGAAAGCAGACACTGTTTTGGCTATAAGTTTTGAGTGGCTTATTCTTGCCTTGTCACAGCATCATCATTGGGTTTTGTGGTATTTTGTACAGTTAGCAGTGCCACCCGCTAACTCACCATCCCTGTTAATACTGCCGTTGTTGGTCTAGGACTGCTTATTGGATATTTGCAGCTGGCCTCCATATCTAGTAGCCTTTCCCCTATCTGAAACCTAGGGTCCCACCTGATAGCAGTCATAATAATAAAACACAATAATAATAATAAACCTTGATATTCAATTTGGCTTAATACACTGAATCTCACTTGTTAATTATACAAATCCCAAATTGGCCCAACCTTGGAATTGCTCTCTCATTTGCAGTGATGCACCCCTCCTCAAAAAATGTCTTCTTAAAAATTTTCAATTCCATTCAGAAAAGAGCAATCCAGTTAACCAACAATTCCCTTCTATTATCATCTCACTAATAGTTTATCATGCATATTTTTTATACCTTAAACCTATTCTATAGGTATTTTCATGAATACTTTTCTACAGAACTGGCATCATAATTTCTCTACTTTCCTCTAAGCCTGTAAAAAACACACAAGCAGTGCTAGTCAACATCCATCAATTGAAATCCAGCGTAATCAACTTCACATTCTCTACTTTTATCTACTTCTATCCTCTGGAAATAACCATCATGCTGTGCTTTCTCCAAAGGACTACAACCTCCAACTATTAAAGAAACAGATCAACAGGTTCCTTCTTAACTGCTTGCCCTGAATATGGACCACTTATGTTATATACTGGGGTTGGACAAAATAATGTAAACATCATTCTTATAGGGGGTTAATGTTATTAGAGTATACTCCACTGTAAAAAAAAAAAAAATATATATATATATATATATATATATATATATATATATATATATATATTTTGTGTTCTGTAGTTGTATGCCAGATTAGTGCAAGTTGTGTTCAGCAGTGGTTAGTCTGAGCTGTTGGTGAAATGGGTGACTTCTTAGACTTCAAAGAGGACAAATCATGGGAGCCCATTTAGGAGCTTCTGTAACCAGAACAGTCCAATTGGTCAGTGTGTCAAGAGCAACAATCTTCACAGTTATGACTGCTCACATAAAGCATGGTGGGACTTCATTGGTGAAGAACAGTGGCCGAAATCACACTGAATGACAGGGACTGTCTAACACTAACAAATATTGTGTCTAAACAGTACAAAACTACTGCAGCAAAAGCAACAGCTGAACTCAATATCCACCATGAAGACCCTATTTCCACAAAAACAGTCTGCAGAATACTTCACAAAGTCAACATCCATGGATGATGGCTAAACCTTTAATCACAGAATCCAATGTGACATTGCAAAAAAAATGGTGTCAGGAAATAAAACCAGGACAGCTAATGACAGGAAAATATAGTCCAATGAGTCAGTATTTACTTTATTCCCAACAACAGGTCAGGTTTATATATGGAGAACCACAAAGGAAACATACAATTCTAACCGTCTGGTTCCAACTGTCAAACATGCAGTGAATCTGTGATGATTTGGACCATATCTTGGTATTTGGAAGGTCCAATCATAATCCTAAACGATCGAGTTATTGCCAGCGCATATGTGAACATTCTGGTAGATCGGGTGCATTCTATGGTCCAAATGTTTCACAACAATGATGCCATTTTTCAAGATGATAATGCATCCATATACACAGTCAGAACAGTTTAGTTCTTGGTTTGAGGAGCACCAAGAAGAACTTTAACATCTACCCTGCCAGTTCAATCACCTGACATGAATATCGAACTACTGTGGGCAATTTTGAAGAGCAGGGCGAGAAGCAGATTCCCTCCTTTAACATCTCTCTCTCTCAAGCAACTGGTAGATATTCTGATTGACAAATGGTATAATATTCCACTGGAGACTATTAAAAAGTTGCATATATATATCTATTCCAAGATGATTGGCCTTATTAATAAAGACATATCACCTATTTCCCAGGTGTTCACATTTTGTCCACATATAAAAAAATATTTTATATCTGTTTATATCTGGAATGGTGGTATGCAATTATTTGCAGGAACAGAGCAGATTTTGCTTTTCAAGAGGACTTACATAGGGCAGCTGAGTGAGTTTTGCAGTCCAGTGTTGTGAAGTATACGGTTTTAAAATTAGGGAAGTAGGGAAATCTTATGAGGAGGCAGGGGAGATAATGGTTTTGGGGTAATAGATGGAAACTTAAAATTCAAGGGACACTGCTAAAATTGTGACGACAGCACAACAAATTATGGCAAATGATATGGAGGACACTTCCATGTAGAGATAAGGAAAATATGGTTTCATTGTATAAAGCTTCAATCAGGCTGCATATGGATTATAATGCACAGATCTGATCAGCAAGATTTCAAAAAGATGAAGAGAGACTGGACAAGGTCCATAGACAATTGACTAAGGAGGGTGCTGGAATGGCAAATATGAAAAAAGATTGAGGAAGTACAATTTGCAGTCTAATGCAGTGGTGTTCAACCTTTTTTTTACTATGCGAGCTACTTTTCTATACTAAGTTATTCGGCGATCTACTCTCATATATAGATCACGTTCCCCCAACCTGATATCTGATTACACACAACTATGCAGTTAAATGCGCTCACTCATTTCGGAGGACCCACTCTCCAAGCCCTAAAAATTTAAAGAAACTAAAAACTTTATTTGTATATTTAAAAATGTATTTATCACTTTTAATTATTTTAATACAACAAATAAAACAAATATATTGGAATAAAATATTTATTTCCCTATTTTTGAAAACCAAAGTTAGAAAAAACAACAGATTGATTACAAACTCACAAGTTACAGGAAATGCTGGTTGATTTAAAAAAAAGTTAATGAGAAATTTGGCATTGTTTGGACCTTGCAATATTTTCATAGTCAATTTGTCTGAAGAAGTGGCCAATCGCAGACAATCATCCAAATGATCATTTGTAATTTGGTTTCTTAATTGATTTTTTATGACGGTCATATTTGAAAAAGCGGATTCTGACAAGTATGTCGATCAGAAACACGACAGAATTTTTAGCGCAATATCAGTTAATATTGGAAATTTTTCATGTGTATACTTCCAAATGACTTCATTGTTTATTGATTTTAAATGTAAACTATTCTAAATGTTTATTATCTCAAGTTCTATTCAGCTTGGTTTATATCAAACAGCCCATCTTGAATTAATTTCTTCCTCAACTAATTCTATTTCCCGAATAAATTCTTTTAAATCACAGTGAAGCATTTCTTGATTTTGTTCAAAACATTTTAATAAATATGGGAGATGTCTAAATTCAAGGTCATTTATATTTTTCTTTAATAAAAGTAAGTATTGTTGGAAACTTTTTATTGAACTTAACATGTCAATTAAATTTTTATCTCTACCTTGTAACTCTAAATTTAAATTGCTTAATTTTGTACAGAAATCTATTAAAAATGATAAGTGTAACAACCATCTTTTATCACTCAATTGTGGATAAATATCTCCTTTTTCATCAAAAAAAATTTTTATATTGTTAATTAATACAAGAAATCTTTCTAAAAATTTACTTCTGCTGAGCCAGCAAACATTATTGTACAACAGAAGTTTCCTATCATCATCTGCCTGTAATTTAAATAACCGCCATTGCAGGGCTTTTCCTCGAACAGAATTTACAATTTTAAATGTAATATCCAAAACATCTTTTGTGCTTAATCTTTTACTACACAGTACTTGTTGGTGGATAATACAATGGTACGTTAAAAAATCTGGATGTTTGTCATCGTTTTTACATAATGAACCTATCATTGCAGGAGAACCATCAGTAATAATAGACACGAGTTTAAAAGGCGGAAGCTTGTGTTGTTTCACAAATTCATCAAATGCCGAAAAAATGTCTTCTCCCCTAGTCCTTCCCAATAATGGTACAATTTTCAAAAGTTCTTCTTTACTTGAATAATCTTGAAATACCAATGCAAATAAATACCATTAACTGAGCAATATCAGTGAAGTCATTTGATTCATCAAATTGTAATGAAAATGCAACACACTGGTGAATGTCTGACATTAATTGAGTATTCAGATCGGCACTTAAAATTTCAACTCTTCTCATAACTGTTGTTCTGGAAAGCTGTAAATCTTTAATATTCGAAATGATTCTTTTATTAACTCTCCATCAGTAAAGGCTTTTTTGCTTTTGCTAATAAATGACACACTTTCAAAGATGCAATAGTGGCTGATATTAGTTTATTTATTACTTTCAAAATCATATTATGTTGTCCAGAAAGTCCTGCCTTTAAATTTATAATTTTTTATTCACGCATTTCGGAATTTTGGGGAAAATCTTCATCATATTTTGCATGTAGCGATTGAAAATGCCTCTCAATATTACTTTTTTTTTTTGGAATTGCTACAGATGAATTACAAATCAAACAACAACAACACTTTCTATTTACCACTGTAAAGAAATAATCCATTTCCCATTCCTTGTGAAAATGATACATCTTCGATTTCTTTGATACACTCATGATTATCCTCAAATTAAAAAAAAAAAATAACTTTTAAATATTTTATTAAAATAAAATTTGTTTATAACATCAATTAGCGAACAAAATAATGGTAAATCCAACGATAAATTTAGAGCAAATGAAACTCAACTGAAATTCTAATAGTGGGTAGTGGGAAGTGTGTGATGTAGTTATGAGTAAACACGATTATAAACGAAACGCATACGATGTGCTTTGCTTATAATCGTATTCACTCAGCTCGCTGTTTGACTTCCACTGATCCCAATTAATTCATTTACCTGGACTTATAAGAAAATTATTGATTTGACAATTTTAACGAAAAATAAAAACAATAGCAATACCTTAAAGAGAATTTTAAAAAAATACAAAATAATGATAAATAAAATATTATGTTTTCAGTTTTAATTAAATTTGTAAGTAAGGAGGAATAAACAAAAGATTGACCAAAAATCATTCCACGATCGACGGGTTGAGCACCACTGGTCTAATGGATAGGATTGGGGGGGGGGGGGGGAGATGATAAAGCCATAACTTGGTAAGAGGTTTTCATAGAATGACAGAGACAGGAGGAGAACAAGAAGTCAAACTCTGGGCACTGTATAATGATGCTGTGACAAGAAGTAAGTTTTTTTCCATAAGAGTAGTAGATGATTGGAATACCTGATCATTCTCAAACCTGAGAATGTGTGGTAAATGCAGATGGTGAATGCATTTAAAGTGGTATGATGACTAATACTAGGATACAAACCACTAAATGAAAGAATAATAATCGCAAGATTTGCAGCAAGACCATTCAATATCACAGCAATTCAGCTCTATTCACCCACTTCAAAAAGTATTGAAGAAGAAATAGTTATTCTATAGCAACTTGGAAATAATCTTGAAATCAATACCAAAGAAAGATACTAGTTACTGGAGGAGATTGGGACGTGAAGATTGGAAAGCACAATGAAGGATGGGAAAGAATAATGGGCAAAATATGGATATGGAGAAACCAATGAAAGAAGAGAAAGAATGCTTGAATTTGACCTTGAAGCATGACATGGTAATTTGCAACACAATTCCAGCAAAAAAATCTTGCAGGAAGTAAACATGGCAGTTACTGGATGGAAGAATTAAGAAGATTCTGGATATGATACTCATAAGCAAGAGGATGGGCCACATCAGTTTAGCAGTGTCTAACATTTCAAGGAGCAGACATGGAATCAGCTCATAGCTTAGTGATTACCAACATCAAGTTGAAACTCAAGCAACAAGGAAGGCATAGTTTCAAAGTAAGAAATATATAAGGACACTGAGTGAGAAAATTACAGGGAAAGTATATAGGAAAGTGTTCGAGAAAGAAGTGAAATATATTACAGAAAAGGAACTGGAGGATAGAAACATAGTGGTGTGTGTGTGCGCGCGATCAAAAAAAAAAAAAAAACAGCAGAACAAATGGTCCCAGACACAGAAAAGACAAAGAAGAGATGGATATCACAAAAGCCATTAAAGATAATTCAAGAAAAAAAGAGCATTAAAGATTAAGAGAGAGATCTCTGCAGAAATGGAACAACTGTATACAGCAAAATGCAATGAAGTGAAGAAGGTAGTTAGAAGAGAAATCAGAATGGCAAGAGGAACAGTGCAAGGATATCAATAAATGCTATGGTGAATACAGAATACGAGTATATAGATATATAATGATCAGAAACAGTAACGTGAAAAGAGTCTGAAGCAGAGAATCATAAAAAAATGAAAATAGTGAAATCTTGATGAACACAGAAGAAATAGAAGAGCAATGGACAAGATACTGTTCCAAGTTATATAAGACACAGAGAGATGTTGAGGTCCAAAAGAAGTTAATTGATGAATTGAGGGAAATATCACTACCAAGCTCTGTTTATTTCACTGACGGGATAAGTTTGTAAAGATAGTAAAATATCTGAAAAACCATAAAAGCCCTATGAATGATGAAATCACTGGAGAGATGTTGAAACATGGTGATCATAGACAAACTGTACCAGCTGTCGTAGCATGGGACGAAGATAAAACACCAAAAGAATGGTGAAGATCAATTTTAACACCTATTCACAAAAAAAAAAAAAAAAATGAACTGCAAAAATTACAGAACAATAGCTCTAATGAGTCATATGAGAAAAGTACTTATGATGAGATTAATGGAAAGAATAAAGAAACTAATGGAAGAAAATCTGGAAGATGAGAAAGTAGGATTTAGGAAGAGACAGAAGTACTGTGCACCAAATATTGTGGAAAAAGCTCTACATAAAAATATAAATTTTTATACCTATTTTGCTGACTTTCAAAACATATTTGACAGTATACGTGGATGGTCTGAAAAGTTCTTGGCCTAATCATGGAAAAACGAATTTATAATTTCAAAATTATTTTTATTTTTCAACATAATCTCCCTTAAGACTAATACATTTATTCCAGAGATGTTCCAGCGCCATTATCATGTCCCTGTAATGGTTCTCAGTAAGATCTGCAAAATATCCCTCTACAGCTACAATCAATTGTTGAATCGAAGAAAAACGCTGACCAGCAAGGAAGATTTTTAGTTTTGGAAGAGATAGAAGACAGAGGGAGCCAAATCTGGGGAATAGGTGGATGTTCCAACAATTCATAGTGCTATCTATCTCTCCCTTCCATCTGATTCAGACGGGTTAGGTCTCCTCCTGATGAGGAGTCATGGTGAAATAATGCAGCCGGCATGCCACTCCTCTGCTGCATCCCTAATGGAGTATTGATGACTGTAGTCTGTGCGTTCATGGGGCCGGTTTGCCTGCTTGCAGGATGAAAAAAACCCAGCTAAACTGGGGGGGGGGAAACCTACTGCCTGCACCCAAGACCGGCTAACTTGGCTATAGCTGAGAAAGATACTTGAGCATCTTCCATCTCTGAAGGGAATCGAACCTAGGACACTCCTTTCCCTGGTATATGGTTGCGAAGTGCACAGCCACTAGGCTAACCATGCTGTCTGCACGGTTAGCCTAGAGGATGTGCAGATCCCTTAATTTTCCCATTGCCAAAACACCTTTGTTGGCAGGTGCATTGTCCTGATGAAAGACGATTTTTTTTCTTCTGCAAACCGGGTCTTTTCTCACAAACTTTTTCGTCTAGTCTAGTTAAAAGATCGGAATAATATTCCCCAGTTATTGTTTTACCCTTTTCAAGATAATTAATAAACAAAATGCCTTTCGAATCCCAAAACACCGATGCCATGACTTTGTCTTCTTTGGTGCTGAACAACCGCCTTCTGTGCACTGTTTTGACTCTGGTGTGTAATGGTGAATCCAAATCTCATCTATAGTAATAAATCGATGCACAAAATCAGTTTTATTCTTGTTAAAACGAAGTACTGTTCAGAGATTTTCATGTGATTGTGTTTTTGATCTGCGCGGCACCCATCTTGCACAAAGCTTTTTCATTTGCAATTCTTCATGCAAAATATATCCTACATGTTCTTTTGAAATGCCTATAGTCTGAGTAATTTCACACTCTTTGACTCGCCAGTCATCCAATACCACAATCATCACTGAGTGTTGTTACACTTTTGTGACATCCTTCACATGGATCATCTTCAAGGGCTGTGTTTAAACTCGGCAGCCCATTTCTCAATTGTTGAAAGAAAGGTGAAGAGTGCCCATAAATTTTTATGAACTTCGAATGAATTTCTTTTGTGTTAAACCTTCTTTTACAAAGAATATTATAACCACATGATACTCAATTTCATTCATTTCAAAGGATACAGACAACACTTTGGTTTTTGACATCTGTATAAAAAAAAAAAAAAAACTACTTGATAGAATGACTTGCAATTTCACATCAATGTTTATGACAGATGTACCAACTTAGAGGAAAAAAAATCTCACCGATAGTATTGCCATTTATGGTTGAAGCCGAGAACTTTTCACACGACCCATGTAGATCCGAAAGTGGCATGGGCTGCACTCTGATCTTATGGAGTGGACAGGAACCTGATATATCTCTTGCAAGACATCAATGATAATGCAGAGGCTGCTGTGAGAAACTGTGGAAATAGGAAGATGGGTTTCAGACAACAAGAGGCACAACACAAGGAGTCTAATATCCCTAAGCATCCTTATGCTTTTGGAAAGAACAGTGGATGTCATTAAAGATAATATAAGGGGAATTTGAATTCAAGGTATGAAAATAAGCTATTTATGATTTGGAGATGACAGTCATTATTAAAGAAGATGAAGAGAAACTAGAAAGAACAATGACAAAGTTAAGTGAAGAAGGAAAGAGATATGGGTTGATAATGAATATTGAAAAAAACTAAAATAATATTTGAAGAGAAGAGGATGAAAAAGCAAATAAAAGTTCGACAGACAAAAGCTGGAAGAGCTTAAGATTAAGACTATAAAAAAGAGAGATAAGATCTTGGATAACAAAAGCAAAAAAGTAAATGTACATGCAATGGACAAGATATGATAAAGTAAATCAGTGAGCCTTCCTATAAAACTGACACTGCTGAAACATGCATATTCATAAGTGCTCTCTATGGGTTGGGAGACATGGGTAATGGTCGAAGATTCTGTGAGATGAATATTGACTTAAAAAAGAACATGTTACAGAAAGAATCTGTAAATTGGATGGGTTCAAAAGATAACACAAAAAGCACTGCAAAATAAACTCCAAAGAGAATCTAATGCATAAAAAAATCCAAAGGAAACTAAACTGTTTTGGATATATATCTGTAGAATGGATAATAGTAGAAATATTAAAACCTTGATGCTTAGTACAATGATTAGTATAAACTGAAGAGGACTGTCAAGACAAGAATGGGTAGATGATGTGAAAGAGTGGTGTAGAAAGACTCTGTAAGATTTCAGTCACCTGGCAACGGAAGAGAAAAATAGCAAAGAATGATGAACCAAGCATCAGACATTGGACCCATGGGCAATGATGAGCTAGTGTGACAGTGGGACCTTTTGACTGTGTGTGTCAAAAGGAATCTTTTGACTCCACAGAGGTCTGTTGATAATAATATAGTAACTAGTATGGATGATGTAAACAAACAGTATAACCGTGGGAAGAGGATTTATTTTATTATTAAAGATAAGAAGTCACTAAAGAAATGGGAGATAACAGTGAAGAGAGAAATTATTTCCAACTGACCGTTATATGAAATTGATTAAATTCTGTATCAAAGACTAGAACTAATATTTTTTTTATGCAATTAAAGGTCTAGACATTGAGGGGGAATTAAGGATTTTACTAGTTATTTGACTACCCCGAGAGAAGAGGAATCAGTTTATCTGCTACGGATTGAAGGAGTTATTTGGTTGGTAATCCATACATTGTGGTGGGTAGACGGTTGGGGAATTAAGAGAGAGAGGTTTCAGTTAAGTCAGAAGGCTACATTTCTGAGTAAATGCTTTTACCATTTACCTTAGGAAGTTGGTCGGTCACGGTCTAAAAGCTTATTAAGTAATATGACCGCTAAGCACAATGTCTATTTTAGCCACATTAACCTTATCTGCTTTCATAATCATCATCAAATTCCTGCCATGTACCCTCAAGGGGGGGGGGGGGGGGTATGCAGGATATGATAGTACTACAACTAACTTCCTATGTAAAATTTTCCTCCAAATCAGTCTGTTATTTGTCAAGCCTCCAATGTTATCAGATCTTATATTTTTTATCATTTAAGGCACATTGTACTGTATCAATCAACCTATATCTTGGTCTTCCTCTGGGTCATATTCCTGCCAACCTGGCAGAGAACACTTCTTTTGCTAATCTTTCCTCGCCCATTCTGTTTAAGTGACCATACCACCTCAGATTAGCTCTGCTAACGCATTCCTGGATGCTGACAATATCAAGTTCATTCCTAATATCCTTGTTTTTAATGTGACATTGTCATTGATGCCATCTCTTCACACCTCTAATCTTTCTCATGATTCTCATATATGCAGTTTCTAGTCTTTGGTGAAGTGTTCTACTTCTGACCCAGCTCTCAGATCCATAAGTTAAACTTGGTTTGAATACTGTCTTGTATACAGCTAATTTAGTGTTCCGACTAATTTCTCTCTTATTCCATATGAATTTATTCAATTGACTTCCTACCATACCAGCTTTGTTGATTCTGTTGTCTATTTCCATATTTAATTTACCATCTTCACTAAAAATCGTGCCTAAGTAGCTGAAATGTTTTACTTGTTCCACAGGTTCTCTGTTCAAATGCAGCTGTGAACAGAGAACCTGTGGAACAAGATTCTACCTATTTTCATTGTCTTTGTCTTTTTATTGCTGACCTTCATACCATATCCATTACAACAGTTATTCAATTTAGTCAGGGAATCTTGCAGACTTGTAGATTTATTTAGAAGTATAATATCGTCCACATAAAGCAAAGAGCTGACATTAACATCTCCAATTTTGATATCACATGGACCACTTTCCTTCATAATGTGATCCTTATAGATAATGAATAACAGAGGGGATAATGTACATCCTTGTCTCACACCAGATTTAACATTAAACCATCTTCCTGTACTTCCTTCAATTCTAACTGCTGACTTACAACTCAAATACAGACTAGGTATTGCTTGATATAATGTCCCACTGACACCATATAACTGTAGCGTATTGAATAGCGCCTCTCATGGCACTTTGTGATATGCCTTTTCCAGATAGACAAAACTTAAATACAGATCTTTATTATATTCCCATCATTTTCAGGATCGTAAAGTGAAGATCTGATCCTGAATCCAGCTTGTTCATCACCAAGCTTTTCTTCCACAATTCTTCTCAACTTATTCGCAAGTATACTGGCATAAATCTTACCAGGAACACTCAGTAGGGAAATACTGAAATACCTCTGTAATTCTCACATTCAGTTTTATTTCTCTTTTTATATATGTATGGGTACTATGAAAGCTCTGCTCCAATCATTGGGAATTTGCCCCTCTGTCCAGGCCTTCTGAACTATACAGTGCAGCCACTGTAAGACTTTTAAACCTCCATACTTCAGCATTTCTGGTCGAATATCATCTACTCCTGCTGCCTTTCCACATTTCAAGCCTTTGATGGCTTCCAGTATGGATATGTATTCTTGACTGCATGCCTGGCGAGTGTTTTTTTACCACTGTGCTGTCATTACTGCTTGTTTCATTTGCAATTTTTCGAAGTAATTACTCCACACTTCAAAGATATCTTTTTCTCCCATTTTCTTGTCACCTTTATCATCTCTAACTCCTTTTACAGCACTCTTTACTCCATTTCTAAGCTTCTTCAACAACCCCCAGAATATTTTGCCACCTTCTTGATGTTTATTTTCTATGTTCTTGCCAAAGTCCTCCCATGACTTTTGTTTAGCTAGTTTTACAAAGTGTTTAGCTTTCTTACATTTGTTTCTGTATTCTCTAAGAGCACAAGCTGATTTATTTGCCAGGAACTTTTGATTGCTTTCTTCTTTTCCTTCACCACCTCTTTAACTTCCTGTGTCCACCATGGAGTTCTGATTTTTCTATCCTTGCAGACAACCTCACCACGTGTTTCTCTGGCTGAATCAATCAGGGTTTTCTTCAAGGCTTGCCACTGAATCTCCAAGGTTTGATTCCTGTTCTCAAGCTCTTTCATTTTTCTTCAATAACCTTTGTGTATTTTAGTCTACAGTTCACATTTGAGAACTGCTCAACTTTTCTTTGCTTTAAAACTTTCTTACATATCATTCATTTCAATATGAAATTCAATTTTATCCTGCTCAAGACTAAATAGTGATCACTTCCAATTTCAAATCCTCTGTACACTCTGGTGTCCTGCACCGGGGAGAAAACATCACTATCAACAATAACATAGTCAATGAGACTTTTCTTATTCCTTTCCTCTTCTCTCCATGTGAATATGTGCACATTTTTATGTTGGAACATGGTGTTAGTAATAACCAGTCCATGTCCTGAGCAGAAATCCAACAGGTATTTGCCATTATTATTAGCTTTGCGCTTTTCTCCAAATTTTCCAAAATATTTTTGTATATCTGACAATCATTTCCTACTCTGCTATTTAGATCCCCAACAAGGACCAACTTTTCATTTTACATTGTGTCAGTTGCTTTCTCTAAAGGACTCAAAAAATTCCTTCACTTTTACCTTACTAGAACCTTCTGTGGGACCATAGGCACAAATAAGTCTCATTGTCCAGTTCCCCATTCTGATATTTGCCCACATCACTCTACTTGAGACTGCCTGCCATTCAAGAAGATTAACAAGTCACTGTTAATACATACGTGATAAATATTCTATAGGAAGTAGCCATTCTGTTGCACACAGGATGTCAGTTTCAGATCTGGAAGTGATATGAGTTTAAAGTGATAAGAGTCATCTTTTTTAAAATCACTTGTAGTTTTTGATTCAATAAAATCTAAGTAATGATCTTTTTCATAATCCATAGTAATATATATGTCCAAAAAGAAGTGAGCTGTGCATTATTATTATAAGTTACTGAAGCAATATGATGTGAAGTCAGCTACCTTTATATATAAGCAACCTACAAGTAAAGATACTTCATGTAAAAAGCTTGTTTATTCATGCCTGGGTAAAGAATGTTGGTCTGGTTGGCCGAGTGGTTAGCATACATACTCTCCAACCAACAGGCCATGGGTTCAAACCCAACTGTGGCGAAGTTTGTATAGCTTTATCAATTTATAAGGCTTGTTCTTTATTTATTTATTTTAATTCACAAAAAAAAAAGGATGTAGCCATTCTGTTGCACCCAGGATGTCAGTTTCAGATCATGAGGGTTGTAGCAAACAAGAGCTCTATTAAACAAGGTTTTGATTATGCCCATTTTCTGAGATAAATAATGTGCAAAGTGTATATAATGACCAGTGAAGGTAAGCTTGCAATAAACAGAGATAATCAGTTCACTAGAGGGAGAGGAAGATGTCCATTAAGGTTTGATATGGTCTGCCAAAAATCCACTAAGAATCTCTTCTTTAAGAAGAAGAGAAGATTAAGAAGGTATTCTTAATCTTGCAAAATTTTTATCAACTCTTAGGTGATCTGACTGGCCATTCTCACTAGTTTATTAAAAAAAAAGCTTCAAATTTCTTCACCAAAATATTACAACATTCTCCTTATGGCCTGCTGCTATCAATAAATTTTGATATATTCAGTCTTTATTTATGAATGTTTCTTTTGATAAAACTGTGCAGTTATCACATTTCCTCCAGGCATGTCAAACTGTTTGATTTCATCATTCACTATGACCACTTTGCAAAATGAACTCTAGCAGAATAAAAGAACTTCCATGAGAAGCCCTCTTTCTTTTGCTTTAACCAATTTCTACTTTGAGAATCTAGAAGACACCCTATTCTCTGCCATACAACCTCAACCTGAAAATGTCTTACCCTCTTTAACCTTCCCCCCCCCTTTCCATATCAACTTCACCATGAAGATTCAAAATAATGGAATAACCTTCTTGGACAAACTCCTCTTCTGTTTCCCCTCCAGTGTATTGACTAACTTTGGTTATCGCAAACTTGCCTTCACTGCCTATTATATCAGCAAGACTCACCACATTGTATCTCAAAAAATGGGCATCGTCAAAACTTGTTTGCTCAAACTCTCATGATCTAAAATCGGAACTTAACAACATCCTACATGCAATGCAACAGAATGGCTTCTGCCTGAAACAGATTCAATGCATTGTCAACTCTTGCAGACCTATTTCTAAAAACTTTGAAAATGTAGGAAAGGTTCTCAACCAATTTAGAAAATCTCCAAGAAATATATCTGATTCCCCACATTTTTTTTTCCTGTCAATAAGCTTCTCTTGGTTACCTTCCTCCAAGGATAAAGGTCTAATCTTTTCCTCCCAAGTGTTTTTAAGTTCCTTGTGATTGCCATCTCTTTTATTTTGGTCAAACAAAACATTCTGTTCTGAAAAGACTACAGGAACACCAGTCTTATAGCATGTGTAATAAGCCTGATCTAGCACAGTATGGATATTACTACACTGCTGCCACTTCATAGTGTTGAAGCACTACTACATTCACCTCAATTTAAGCAGTAATGCCAGATTTTCTTTACCTAAAATTTGAGAGAGTCTTATTCTTCTTCTTAGTTACAAACAGTACTATACTGCATACTAGCACTCGGCTCATATCTTTTAAAAATCTACTGTTATTCTACTTCGTACTGTCCATTCACTGAAGATGATCTGCTAAATTCTGATCAAAAGATCTGATTTAACCAACTTTTGGTGTCTGTGTTTCAGTCTGTTTTTGTTAGCAGATTTCCCAAGCTGTCAATAATTACATATTATTTTATACATCTCTTTTATTTTATATGATTTCTCATAGAAACTTGAGATTTTTTATCCCTCAAAACAGGCAAACAGCCCCCCCCCCCCTCCCACACACACAATCTACAAACATTAAATATTTGTTGGAAGAGGAAGGTAATGGGACACCACCTTTTTCTATAATAACTTTTCCTTAGTAAAGTAGCAATGCTACTTGCTTTGGAGTATCACATTCCCCCAAACACAAAAAAAATAAAATAAAATAAACACACCTTTTATAATACAACAATGAAATAAATGCAAGGGGGAGGAAAACACCAGAAAAAACTGGAATGAGCAATTTTACATTCTCTTCCTTTTTTCCTCTCCCCCCTTCTTTTTTTTTTTTTTTTTGATGGAACATACGGCATCATTTATGTTGAATTAAAAGTCAATATATTCTTATAATGTCAAAAATGAAACTTCACAAATATGCCAAGTGTTCATTACATCACAATTTTTTTTTTCTTTTTCTAAATTACAAAACCAAGTGTTATCCGTTCATGACAACTAAATGTGCTGATTACCAAAGATAATTTTGTAATAAAAAAAATATACTTACCTTTTGCCAAATATCTTCAAATGTTTCAACACCTTCGCTTACTTTTTTTAAACACCTTTCTATTTCTCCTGACAAATAAAATAGTTTCAATTTAGGTAGAAATCAGATGAAAAAACTGTTTCTTAAGGCAATATTATATATCCAAAAGGTACATAAAGGAACAGATACTCATAAAATCATATGCTATAGCATTAAAGGAGTTAACATAATCAGATTTTTTCTTCACAAAGTATTAACAATGTTAACAAGAGCACATTCAGGTTCTTGAAGAAGGGGTCGTATTTTGAATCTATGTTCTCCCCAAGATCTTTTGCAGGGGCAAACCGCCTGGCTAAATAATATGAATTGACATGGCTAAATAATGAGCAAGAATGAAAAATAATTTAAGACATTTTTTAATTAATAGTAATGAGAAAATGAACCGGAGAGTCTCAATACTTGTGAGACCAGCTCAATTTCTTGCATTGCAAGCCGATCTCGAGAGCTTCGGATATTCACTTTGATGCACACCAATCCGTACACGGAAGAAGACAAAAATCGGGATCTCGAATGCAACAGTATCGTTCGCAAAGAAGATCTTTTATGAAAGAGACATAATTTTGATCTTTAAAATTGCTGCATTTCGTAGTTTCACTAATGATGCTTTCAGATGTGTTACTGCATTTATCTAACTTGGCTAGATCATGGCAAAGGCAAGATGTTTACTTAACTGAAATATAGCCAGTCTTAGAAGCCAGAAAATTATCCATCATGGAATTGAAAGACACTCCTGGCAGTCATTTTCAAAATCTTCATCAGCATTTTTCAGGTGAATGGTCAGACCTTCACATTGATTATTCAGATTCTAATGTTATTACGTTTAAGACTACAATATATGATAAATACATAGGCACAGTTATTAAACACCTAGAAGCAAGATTTCAGGATATGCCAATCATTTCCTACTTTTCAAGACTTTTCAATGCAGAAAGTCATGATCAACGTGAGGCTTCCGAGATTCTTTTTGATTATTATTCTAGAAATGGAACTCCTGCAGTTTTAAACTATGAAAGACTAAACTAGAATGGGCAGTTGCATCAAAAATGATTAATGGACAGTCATACAAAGATCCAAGACAAATACTGCTGAAATTAACAACACTATCTGAGCTTAAAGAGTCTTTTCCAAATTCAGCAAAACTAGCTGCTGTTGGACTGGCCATATCTGTGAGCACAGCTGAATGTGAAAGGGGTTTCTCTACATTAAAAACGATAATGTTGAGAAAACGATAATGTATGAGGAATCACATCAGATTCCTCATACATTTTCGTTTCTCATACTCATCTAAATAATCTGATGCTGATTTCACTGGAGGGACCAGATCCAACATATTTTAATTATGAAAAAGCTGCTGACAACTGGGCTTCTAAGAAGAAGAGAAGAATTAATGTATATAGAATTTTAAGCTGAGCATTACAAGGTTTTTCATTACTTAACGAGAAAATAAGAAAAATCCTAGTCTTGTTTGTTATAATTACTAGATAATATATTATCCTTGTTTGAAGTAATTTCTAATAAAATTACTATTTTAATTTGTTATGAAAAAGGCTCTTTCTTAACTCATTCAAAATTTTTGTATGCCTGGCTAATGCTTCATTCCACCCAGCTGGTAAAAATTTCTGGGGAGAACACTGTTAATATATATATATACACACTAGGGAGGGATCTGCCCCCTCCCGACGCCTACGGTGCCCCCTCCTGAGTTCCAGACTGGTAGGTGGTTCTCCTTGAATTCTGATGACTCAAATTTTGAAGACTCGAAAGGGGGGTCTCCCCCCCCCCCTCAAATTATGCAAAAAAATAAAAGTAAATAAATAAAATAAAAATAACTTGAAAAAAATATAAACAATAATAATAAAATTCTTATCAGGCCTTATCATTTTCTGGGGAGAACACTGTTAATATATATATATACTAGGGAGGGATCTGCCCCCTCCTACGGTGCCCCCTCCCAAGTTCCAGACTGGTAGGCGGTTCTCCTTGAATTCTGATGACTCGAATTTTGAAGACTCGAAAGGGGGGGTTCCCCCCCTCAAATTATGCAAAAAAATAAAAATAAATAAATAAAATAAAAATAACTTGAAAAAAATATAAACAATAATAATAAAATTCTTATCAGGCCTTATCATACTAATCTACTATAGGTTTACAACCTTTTGCATGTGGAAGTAATAAAAAAACCTAAAAGAGCCCTATGACATATTACTCATTACTCTTTCTCAAGTGGACTAATCTCTAACCTAACTGGCTATCTTATGTATCAAGAAATTGGAAATTTCAACTTAATATACTTGAAACTTATTGCTTATTCAATCCCATTCCCTCCCTCCATTTCAAGTTTTATCCCCCCCACAGAGAGAGAGATGATTTTGCAACCTATCATGCATGAGGGTTGATATAATAATAAATGTAAAACACAGAAATTTATCAAAGAGCCATGCAAAAGCTATCTTGATATATCAGTAATGTGCAGTGTGTTTTCTTGCACATTTTCAATACCTGATAATATAATTAAAATGTTAAATATCTTTTTATAGCAAATCCTTGTCCCATATTGAACGCATCTATCGATCCAATACTGGGATCCTAATCCTTACTAACCCCCATTACCACCATCACTTCAGAAACAGAGGTTATCATAAATTTAGCTTGTTATCTATCTGAAAAGGAGCTAACTTATACAGATATGGAATTTTTTCAGATGGCATAAGCAACAGAAAAAGGGACTATCCCTGGAAATGAAATAAAACACTGCTACAAGGCAATACAGATGATGTAGAAGGCATTGACAATAAGTTCAGTCAATGCATGCTGACTTACAAAATGACAGTCAGGCTCCTACTTGATCTAAAGCATTTCCTCTTATCTTAATATTTATATCAGGTATTTTCTCTTGTTGCCAGCATGGTTTTGGTTTTTTTGAAGTTGAAATTAAATCCATATTTTTCACTTAGTTTCAGCATCTCTTCTAGTAGGTTATGAAGATCTTTATTTTCAGCCAGCAGTACCATATCATCTGCATATCTTAAGTTGTTTATATTTCTGCCTATGCTATGATGGTAATGGAGGTTATTACCATCCATTCTGTTAATTGCTGCACGATATTATAGGAGAAAGAAGACAGCCTTGTCTGATCCTTCTTTACTGGGAATTCTTCCAAGGTTTCTCCTGATATTTTTATTGAGGCAGTTTGCTTCCAATATAGACTGATCAGTAATCTGATATCTTTACCATCCATTCCTAGAGCTTTTCCAGGTTTCAATTTCCTAATGGCATTTGTTACTTCCCAGGTAAGAATAGTAGGTCCCTCCAAATTTTCTCCTGATATTTTTATTGAGGCAGTTTGCTTCCAATATAGACTGATCAGTAATCTGATATCTTTACCATCCATTCCTAGAGCTTTTCCAGGTTTCAATTTCCTAATGGCATTTGTTACTTCCCAGGTAAGAATAGTAGGTCCCTCCAAATTTTCTTGTAATAGCTTATCTATTCTATCATGACTGTAGAGTTCCTTTGAATATTCTACCCATCTATTCCTTATTTTGTCTTTCTCTATTACAATGTTTCCACTGGCATCCTCAATCCAATGAGAGCCTACTCTTTTCCAAGATTTGCTAGTTAGCTCCCTAGCTTCTTCATGAAGTTTTCTGGTTTTGTGTTTTTTTTTTTTTTTTTGTCCAAAAGCTCAATTTCCTTGCATTTGTTGTTTAGCCATAATTCTTTTGCAACCCTACATTTTTTTCTCATCTCCTTCTTTAAGTTCTTGTATTCAGGACAATATTTGTGTTTCTTTCTTTCCTCCATCATTTTCAGTACCTTGTCATTCATCCAGGGTTTACTCATCTTCTCCAATTTGGGAAATGTTTGTTTTACTGCCTTTTTTTATGCCCTCTTTAAATTTCTGCCATCTATTATCCTCAATCTCATCTTTCAGGTAAGGATACTTGATGGAATCAAGAACATTAACAGCAGAGGATTGTGCCAGTTTCTTTAAAAATTTATCTTGTATTTCTTGATTTTTAAGGGAGACAAGATCATATTTTTCTGTGTTTATTGGTTTCATCGTTTTCTTTAATTTTATTGCTGCTTTAATGACCATTGGGTTGTGAGGCTGATTCAATATCAGTCCCCAGGTATGTTTTGGCTTGTAAGATGTTATTCCAGAAAATTTTTTTAATTGTTATATAGTCAATCTGGTTCCTATAGCCTGGACTTTGCAAAAGTGTTTGACAGATTATCATATGATAAGCTAGTGTACAAGCTGCAGGCAATGGGAAAAGTTAGTATATTGGTTGTCTGAACAATACTAGCAAGTTGTGCATGATGGAATAGTGTCTCAACAAAGGAGGATAACCAATAGTATTGGCTTTCCTCCTTCACAAAATCAACAAAACACTATGCCTAAATCCCAAACTCAATCTTCCCACCTCTCAACAAAACCAAGAACATAAAAAATTCATTGATTCATAAATTCATTCATTCATTCCCTACAACCAGGATACCTCAGAAACTATCCCACAGGTTTTTTTAAAAAAAAAAGGTATTTTCATCACCCATGAGGGGTCACCACAGTTTAAGACCTGCTGATCAGACCATCCTGGGGTGTACAGCATCCTGTGCTGTACACCCCAGGATGTATGTGCCCAGTTGCATTTATTTGTACCCATGAAAATGTCTTAGTGACCAAGGCAAAATAACCAGCACAATAGTTTATTAGCTAAATAAATTTAGTTAACAGTTATTATCTCTAGACATGCATCATCTCTATTGCTTCCACAGCACAAGGAACTCTGGTGACCAGATCTGTGCATAGCACTACAGATGTAGCAGTATCAATTTATAAAGATGGAGCAATCTTATTATTGCTATTTGTGGGTTCTTCAAATTCCACGCAATTCATTTTGGCCACCTTTTTAATATGTCAGCTTCTTGTACACAAATCCTTAGCCTCATCAATTTCCTATGGACCAGCCATCAATAGCACACAGTTTGTAATATTTTCAATACAATACTTAACTGTGTATACTAAACTGATTTTTTATCATCTGACAACTATTATCTTTAGCTCATATTTCCAGTCTATTTTAAATCATCATATAGAGTTTTTACATCACTACTTAACTGTTGATCTACCTAACTTCTCAAAAACAAAATATGTCCTACATTACTGATGTCCAAATAGCAGCAACGAAAGTAAATAGTTCGGCACCACACTGCTGGATTTAACTTCTCCATATACTCTTTGATGAATGTTCACCAACCATTCTCTTATCCATATCTATCTTAATAACTGTCACTTTATTATAATAGTGAGTAAATTACTAAGGCAAAAACTAGCACTCAAAAAATAATGTTACCCATCAGAGTATCATATTCCTGTCCTCCATTTCTTAATTTTACCTGTGACCAACTTTTCAATACCTTAACAACCACACTTCCTTCAAGCAAATAAATTATTTTGTCCTCTTTCCACTACCTTGAGACTTTAGTAGTGCTAAGACTTAATTTGATCGGAGGCAATGCCAATTCCCATGCACATTTTCCTAATACATGAGCTGATATCCCATCTAATCCCATGGCAATTGGTTATTACAGAATCTTATGTTTGGCCACAAGATTCTGCAATCCCTAAGCACCTCCAATTAATCTGCCCCAACAAAAGCCTCACCATCTTCTCTTTCTACTGCACATTATGATCTCAGATAAAGATCCATCATATCTTTTGGATGGAGATGACACTTGACAGGACAGGACCTTACTGGTCACCCTTATTCATCACTGTATTTTATACTGCTCATTAGCTGCAGATCACTTTTTCCCCTTCAACAGATTTTTTTTTCTTTTTTTTCCCAGCTCCAACTTAATCCGCTGTCCAGCCAAAAGGCTGCAGGTTTGAATCCCGCTATGGGCATGGATGTTTGCGATTGTCAGTGAAATACTAGTGGTGGTGGTCAGTAGATGGTGTTGGTGTAGATGATGCGGTTCACTGTAGTTGGTGGATTGAGTAGTGGAGATGGAGAGTTGTAGATGAGGTGACCTCCCTCAATGAGTCTTTGGACTCCTTGGAGGTGTCACGTAATAATACTCATCCATCTAACTCCTACCCATTTTATCCTCAAACTCTGGGTATACAACTGCTTCCTTCAAATACCCACAGCTAACTCTCATGCAGTGCTATCATTTTTCTCTTGCAGATTCTTATGCCAAGCGGCCTATCATAAACAGCTGCTACAGAAGGGATACATATAGTTTCATATGTATCCCTTCTTAAGTGCAACTTCTATGTTTGATAACTTTCCAGATCAAGACTTCATGATCACTTTCTCCAAATGGAAGCGATGTGGCTTAGTTGCAGAACATCCTTTCATGCAAATCACCAGATCACCCTTATCAAATGTTATCCAGGTAATTTCTCTCTTAGCATGTGTATAAATTCCACTTTATGTCTCCTACATGACCTCTCTTCCTTCCAATCTATGACCCTTATTGCAAGTTCTGCATAATAATTACTTCCCTGTACTCATTATTCTAATTTACTGATGAATGATGTTCAAATCTTCCATTACCTATCTCCAGGCCCACAGAAACAAACCAGTCACCATATATTTTATCTTCATGGCTTTTTTCAAACCTAGACAGCCTCTGCAACAACCCAATGTTTCTGGTTGCAATTCAGGTTGTGGGTTTGAATCCGACCATGGGAATGGATGTTTGTAAAAGCCTGCATAGTCTTAAAGTCCATAATAAACTTAACAAGTTCAATAAATTGAAGTAAACTAAGAGAAAAAAAAATCCTGAATTCAGTCCAATGTTTGGATAAATCTATGCAAATCTTAACAACAGCTTAAAGAGATGAGGATTAAGCAGATGCCTGCAAAATATGGTGCAAGAAAATGTTCACTAGGAATATCTGCCCAGACTCAAATGCTGTTGGAATACTTGGTGATAAGAACAATCAGCTGCTGTTGGGACAGTGCTGTCTCATGAAAAAAAAAAAAAGAACATCAAATATACAAATCATGAATTCCTTCTCAAGGCATTAACAAAATAGTCTTTTCAAAACTGATTTGATGTCATGAGTGTAATATGTATGCATGGCAAAGTGTAAGGAATGTGTTTGTAGATAGAATGGACAGGAGACGAAGGAAAGTATGGATTTGTAAGAAGTGCAATATATTATTAGACCACGAGGCAATGAATGCAAAACAGATGGTGTAAATGAAACAAAAGAAATTAAATAAAAGCAATAAATTAAAGATACCAAGAAATTATATTCTTGGTTTAATCCTTTATCCAAGTATAAGCAAACAAAGTTTGCACCTTAAGTATTTTCAGAAGTATTTCTTTTCAGAAATACTTCAGGTAACTTCAGGCACAAACTTTGTTTGTTTACATTTGGATAAAGGATCGACCAAGAATATAATTTCTTGGCATCTTTTATTTATTGAAAGCTAGTGAAACTGAGGGAGTGAAAGAATGCAAGAATGTAGAAGTGAAAGTTAGCAAAAGTTAATGAAAGCAAGAATGTATGTAGGCTGTTCAATAAGTAATAAGACTAATTTTACTGTCACGAAACCACTCATCACAATATTAATTTATTTGAAATAAAGAAATGTTGCTGTTATTGTTATTATTAAGAAAGTGATATGAGACGTTTAGTGGAAACTAATGAAAGTGTGCAAAAGATTAGAATGAAAGAAAAAAGGGTAAAAGAGGTGACAAGTGACTCCAGGATAGCAGCACATGGAGACTCCATAGTTAGAGGATTAGATAATGAGAGAATCCATAAGGCCTACTATCCAGTATTAACAAAAGAGATTGATAGATGGCATATACGGGCTGATGTGCCAGAGTGTAACGTGACTAAACACAAGCTTGTTTCGGCGCGCCTACGAGTGATTAAATTTTGTGTGCATTTGCAAAAATTGGCATCAGACAAGCTTAAAAAGCTTTCTGTTCTTAAAAAGCTTTCTAAATGTCGCCTTCTTGTTCTAGTCTTTCTTTCCATTCTGTGCACACATCCACTCGATGCTGCATTTGCTCTGGTGTCAAGAGTTTGGGAATCCATCGGGCGCAAACACGTTTCAGTCCCAAACGAGTGAACACTTCCCACAGAAATATTCAGGACAACATGCAGCTGGCGTACTGTAATTCTGCGATCCTCCTTGATGATAATTGCTGCTGTGTTGATCATTGTCTCTGTGATGGAGGTTGGGGGTCTTCCCTCACGTTCAAGATCTTCCACATTTTGCCTTCCTTCCTTAAAAGTTTTATGCCAGTGAAAAAAACTTGCCCTCGACATTGCTTCATCGTGGAAAGCTTCGTGTATCATGTTAAAAGTGTTCGATGCCAATTTTTGCAAATGCACACAAAATTTAATCGCATAACGCTGTTCCAAGGACACTTCCATTTCGACGACTGGTCGAGGTTCATAGGCACGCCGAAACAAGCTTATGTTTAGTCACGTGACGCTCTGGCACATCAGCCCGTATACACCATTTATCAACCTCTTTTGTTAATACAGACAGCAATATTTCTTTATTCCAAAGAAATTAATATTGTGATGAGTGGTTTTGCAACAGTAAAATTAGTCTTATTACTTATTGAACAGCTCTCGTAGAAGCAAAAGTTAGTAATGAGGGAGTGAAAGAAAGTATGAATGAGGAAATGGAATTACGGTACATCAGAACAAGAGGTTGCGAGGCTACGAAAGTGACAGAGAGTGAAATTGTCAGAATGCAAGATTTGATGAAACAGTTGTTGAAAATGAAAAATGATATGAGGAGTATTGTTATTATTAAGAAAGTGATATGAGACGTTTAGTGGAAACTAATGAAAGTGTGCAAAAGATTAGAATGTTGTGAGACAAATGATTTAAGTGGGCATAAGAAGCATGTAAGGGCGAGGTTATTGAAAAGAATGAAAGAAAACAGTGTAGTGGGAAAGGTTGTCAGTGTGTTGCTGAGATATGACAATGATGAGTTGAGACAGAGAGCTGGAATCATGAATGGTATGCTAGGAGAAGGGAGTACGGTTTGTGGATGTATGGCATGTGTTTGAGAGAAGAATGGCATTATACAGGTGTAATGGATTGCATTTAATGGCTCTGGAGTGAGTGTACTGGAGGAAGTGTTGCTAGATGGAAGTACAGTGTGTGAAATGAAAGAGATCAAAAGTAGGAGACAAAATGAAAGATCAGGAGAGTGGTATTGAAGAGACAGAAGTGCCTTGCAGTGGAAACAATGGCAGTGTGAGAGAAGAAGAGAGAGAGAATGGGAAAAAAAACGGGGGGGGGGGGCAGGTGGACAGCACGACGTGCCGCAGGGAGAGTGGATGTCGAAAATAGCAGTGAATGTGTCTATTAAGATGGAGTATATATTGCAATGTGGGTAGAGAAGTTGAGACTGAGCAGATATATGTGTTAAGTAGTGATAAAGGTGATTGAGCAAGGATAGGTGTGGTGGGGAAATCACAACCAACCAGTGGTTTGGATTGGAGTAGTTATAGACCTAAAAATGAAACAATGTTTGCTTACAAATGCCAGAAGTATCAGAAATAAGGAGGATAAAATGGAGGATTTATTCATCGCAAAATCATTGAAATAAGTAAAACATGGTTGAATGAAAACGATATCGTAATGGGAACAGAAATGAAAGGATACAGTATCTTTTACGAGGATAGAAAGGGCAAGAAGGGAGAGGGAGTGCTGCTGATGATACCAGGGAAATTAAGTCCACTTAAGGTAGACATGAAAGAAGGAAATAGTGGCACTAATGAGGAAGTGTAGTGTAATGTGGAAGATGACAGGAAGACATTTTTAGTTGGATGTTGCTATAGGCCAGGGAAATGTGGAGGGAGGTGATGAAGAAATGCATAAACAACTTGGATTAGTGAACACAAGAAGATTAATTATTATGGGCAAATTTAATTATGGCAGTATAGATTGGAATGAGGTGACAGCATTTGGAAATAAGGAAAATGAATTTAGTGAGTTCTTGAGAGAACTATCTCCACTCTCTCTCAGATATCAGCTATCTCAGGCAGCACGTAAAGGAGGGCAAGTGAGGATCGAGAGTTTTAGATATGATTATTTCATCAGAGGATGTAATTGTGAGTGGGATTTTGCCTTTCCTCAAGTTAGTGAGAGTGATTGTAAAGAGATTTCCTGAATTGTGGCAAGCCATACACAGACTTCTATGAGGAAAGAGTATATGTTGAAGTACAAGGCTGATTATTATGACAAACTTAGGCGACAGCTTAAAGCTATAGCATGAAATGGAGCAGTAAGGAATTAAATGCTGCTTGGGAACTGACAAAGAAATACATAACAGCATCAATGTGTGATGAATGAGGGGCTTATCCAGTCTCATCAATATGAGACTGGATGAATGAGGAGGCTTAAGCATGAAATCTGGAAGAAGGTGCTTTGGAGGCAGTACAAGATGAATAATGGTAATAATCAGTTTCATGAAGAGCATAAAGAACAAGCCAGGAGAGTGATTCAGTAAGGAAAACGAAAGTGCAGTATGAGTAGAAATAGGCAAATCAAACAAAGAAAAACCCTAGTTTTTTTTTTTAGGCAAGTAGAAGAAAGAATGGTCATGGTAAGATGATGTTAATATATGAAAATACTAGAATGGTAACTGCTGCAGAAGACACTGTTCAGGTATTCACTGATCAATTTATAAGGGCGTTTCATCCTGTCCAGGGTGGAATCATGAGGAACTTAAGTGTAGAGGACATAGGAGAGGATGGCTTAATTGTGAGTGAGCAGGAGGTAATTCAGGAAATAACCTTGATGTCAACAAAACAACAGGATTTGATGACATACCACGTCTTAAGGGTATGTTCGAGGGAACTGGAGGTAGCACTGGCATGCTTGTTTAATAAAAGTTTTACAACAGCACAGGTTCCAAGGGAGTGGAAAGAAGGCAAAACTGTTCCACTGCATAAAGGTGGCGATAAGACTATGGCTTCAAATTATAGGCCATATATCTGGAGTTGTGGTGAAGGTACTAGAGAGTCTGGTAGACATAGGATACAGAACTGGTTTGAAAACAGCAGTATTCTCTGTGGTTATCAGAATAAGTTTGTTAAAGGGAGATCACGTTTTACTAACTTATGTACTATAACACAGCACCAAATACCCTGGACAGGGAAGATGCATATACAGTGGTGTACTTGGATTCTGCATAAGCTTTTGATAGACTGCTGCACAACAAGCTGTTAAATAAATTGAAACAGATGGAATTGGATAACAGACTTCTGAGGTGGATCAGTGACTGGTTGTCAGATAGGTACTATGAAGTTGTATGTGAGGGCGCAGTATCCCAAAATAGGAAAGTCTAGTGGTGTATCACACAGTACACCACTAGTGACCTTCAGTTTTGGACCACTGTTCAATTTGTATGTTAATGATATTGGGATGTGTTTAACTAGTGATCTGCAGCTGTTTGCAGATGATGTAAAATTGGAAAGAGCAATGCAAAGTACAGCAGATGTTATGGCCTTACAGGAGGACTTGAATAGACTGCATGAATGGGGCAGGTAAGTGGAACTACCAGTTCAATGTTGCAAAGTGTAAAGTTTTGAAATTTGGTAAACAACATGATGGGATGCAAAGTATACACTTGGTGGGGAAACTTTAAAGGAGGTAGAAGAAATGAGAGATCTGAGAGTGGTGGTGGACAAGGACCTGAAATTAAGGATGCCACATTGGATAATGGCAATGATGCAGAGGACCCTGACATGCAGAAATAAAGAGGTTATGATGCCATTATATAAGGCTTTGATCAGGCCTTATATAGATTAGTGTGCACAGATCTGGTCTTTGGGGTTTTCATATTGACAAGGATATGTTGAAAGGGTGCACAGAAGATTCACAAAGATTGTCAGTGGTCTTTGGCGTATAAGGACAGATAGAGTGAATGTAAATTGCAAAGCCTCGTGATAGGAACAAGATGGGGAATATGATTGTGAGGAGTAGATTCTTTGCATGGAGAGTGGTTGGTGAGTGGAATGCATTGCCCGAGTGTGTTGTGAATGTAGACACATTGAATCATTTTAAGGCATGGTTGGATGAGCATTGTGTGCAATAATATGTACCTCCCAAAATAAGTCTTTGACTCCATGGAGGTCAGATGTTATAATATAATAATAATGATATGCCTCTGTAGATCATGTCTATGTGCCTCTCAACATTTAATGTATGAAGATTCTGTATTTGTAAACAATGCTTAAAAATGGTAGTTATTCAGAAAAACCATATACTTATTAAAAATATTACTATATTACATTATACTTGAATGCATTTAAATATCTGAAAAGCTGAAACAATCTTTAGTTGTACTCAGTTATTTTCTTTAATTTTTAAAAAGAACATTATTTATCTTACACATGATTCAATGTGTGTATAACAAAATGATTATTTTTATGAGAGAAAATCTGAATTAATGATGGGAAATATGATACTAAATGGTGCAATCTTTATAAAAAATAAATTACAAAAAGAAATTATGATTTTGGTGAAAACTGGGTTGATATTCTTTTCAAATCAGACTCACTTCAATATATCTAATAATATGATTTATTTTCTACCTTTTGCAAATAACTGAC
The DNA here is from genome assembly GCF_054136105.1 of Typopeltis vanoorti. Lineage (NCBI taxonomy): Eukaryota > Metazoa > Arthropoda > Arachnida > Uropygi > Thelyphonidae > Typopeltis > Typopeltis vanoorti. The sequence continues at coordinate 58,289,206 of NC_143550.1, read as the reverse complement.
AAGTTTTCTCTCAGACTATTTCACTGTTTATGACAATGGTTGGCACATGAACACATAAATTCAAATAAGATTGGCGAAATAATATACAAATTACTTTATATTGTTGTATAGGCTTCTGCAGAGCGAGGCCATATTAGAAATGTTTTCACGGTATTCTTGATTTCCGTTTCTTTCATGTGGAAGAGTACTGGAAAAACATTCTAACATATGTATATTACTGCCATAAGATTTGTACCAAGAAGGGACTACTTTTCAGTGCACCTGTTTCTAATTTAAGAATATAGCAATCATTATTTCAACATATATATATATATATTACAGAAATTTTGTTTTTATTATTTTACTACTGTCACATATAATAATTTACTGTTGTTAAACATTTAAAACTTTAAAATAAAATTAATGCCTTATACAAAATTTTAATTATACAATATTTCAAAAAAATACTTGGCACTTTTCATAATTTGACATCATATACAGTTACACATGTGAAATTACACATAGCAGGCTAGAAATAAAGAGTTCATTTAGAACTCAAAGAAACTGGCAGCCTAATCAGCAAGAGACAGTGGTAAATCATTTGAAGAGGCACAGTTGTTGCACATGTTGCAAAACACATCTGCTAAGCTCACATTTGTTTGACCAGTCTGGCTGGCTGAGTGGTTAGGTATACATGCTATCCAAACAACAGGATGCAAGTTCAAATCTCACCACAGTCATTGACATTTGCAAATGTCCTGGTTTTCATCACCCAGTGCGAGTGGATATAATAAATTTAGTTTAATCCTTTATCCAAGTGTGTGCAAACAAAGTTTGCATCTGAAAGTATCTTCAGGACTGGGGTAAAGTGGTAAATAGGAGGAGATGACCTTGCTAATGCTTCTGCCTGGTATTTCCACTTGGGCCTGGCTCCCACTGAAAAGACCTCAATAAAGGTCGAAACTAGTCTGGGTAGTGGCCCTTCCCTTAATGCATAACATTATACATATCCGCAAGGAGATGTGTTTTGCATTATGGGAGATACTGAGATAGGAGTGTTGGTAGCTTGTTCCACCTTTGCAAGGAGTTGCCCGGTGTTGTACCACTTTACCCCAGTCCTGAAGATACTTTCAGGCACAAACTATGTTTACACACACTTGGATAAAGGATTAAACTAAATTTATTATAGTCTGACCAAGTGAAAAATAAACTTTCAAGTACGAGTGGAGGTCTGAAGTAGCTTGAAAAAGTTCCCTGTTTGGTCTCTCTAGAGACAAAAAAAGGGTAACCCTAAAACCATGATCTAGAAGGGTTTTCAATATATAAGAATAATTAAATAGATTAATAAAATATAAAAATTAAAACAGGGGAAAAATCTTAAACCCGTCCACAGCTAACATAATACAGGTTTGCAACCTTTTATGGGGAAGTTACATAAAAAAAAATAATAAATAAATAAAACCTAAGCTTGCAAGTTATACACCATGTTAATATCCAAACCATTAATGCAACCACAAACTAAAATGGATTCAAAAATTGGAATCAATAATTGAAACTATTTTACTTATAGACCAATTCTTTTATAATAATTCATAATAGTGCTTCAGAATGCAAACACCAGCAAGAGTGAAAAAAATAAATTTCCTGAACTTACTAATATTTCACCAGTTTTCTACCCATCATCTTCACATACACAAATTTCAGCATCCTAAACTTTTATAGAAAATCCACACATAAAGGAAGTTATTTACATAAGTAATCATGCCACTATGTGGTGCAATTACTATGTATTGTGGATGTTGATTGTCCTTCACCCGCAATGGCAAGTTATTTAAATCACCAGCAGGACATCTACATCAACTTTATCAACTATTGCCTCCACAAGGAGAGGTATGATGAGTATTGTGCATATAAAGGTTAGTGTGAATCTCCCATGATGAGTATTCTGATCAGCACATAACTGAATATCCCTCCATAAATCTTTCTCTATATCATTAATACAGAAATTTAAGAGTAGTGCCCCTAGTACAGAACCCTGTAGCACTTACTCCGCTATTCACCCACATTCTGCTAGATTCCACTCCACCATTTACTACAATCTCTGGTCTCTGTTGGCTGTCCCTATCCATGCCACCAGCTCCATATCCATTCCCATCTGCTCTGACTTTTACAAGAAATTGATTAGACTATAAACTTGAGGGGATAGTGGAAAAGAGGGGACATGACAGAAACTTATAAGTTATTAAAGGGGTTCTATAAGATTCACACAAAATTTTTCAATACATAACAAACACACAGAGAGAGAGAGAGACAACTAGATGCACCCCTGGAAGTTGTGTAAGAGTGTGGATAGTAAGGGTGTGCAGACCTATATTTTTGGCTTGGAGAGTGATGAGTGAGTAGAATGGATTGGCAGAAATGATTGTGGGTGCCCTGACAGTGAATGAGTTTAAGGAGAGGTATGATGGGTATTGTGTGTATAAAGGTTAGTGTGAATCTCCCATGATGAGTATTCTGACTCATGGAGATAACCATATAATATACGAATCCTTTTTTCTTGTTTATATTTTCAATAGATATTTCGATATCATTATTCGTTGAATTAGTATCAACAATTTTTTCTTCAAATCCTACTCTTGCAACACCAAATTCAGAGCAATTTCCTTCTTTAATCATGTCTTTTGTACTTTATAAATTACAAAACAATAACTTGAATGCAAATGCCTTCATCTCAGTCATGGTGATAGCTATTTTGAGTGCAGATCTCATTCATTTGATGTCTGGAATCATTTAGTGGGAGGGGAAAAAAAAAAGTGCAGAGTGAATTTTGTATTTGTAAACATAAGCAAACCTACAACTCTGTAATACAGTTTTGTTTAAATGTTTCCATGGGAAACTAGAGTTTCTGCTTATATAACAAAACACATCATCAGTATGCATGTAAGTCAAGCAGTAAGATGCATACTTACAACAGGTTCTGCATCTGAGTCCAAAGTCCAACTTACTCTGTATTACTTATAATTATATTAAAAAAAAAAAATTATGCAATATCTCAATGTGTGGCCAAAAGGCTAGCTATATCATAAAAAATTCACAAATCGGATTCTAATTTTATAACAGTTGAGTCAGCAACTCTTGCTATAGACGGTAGCCATGATGCTACTCAATATAAGGAGTAAATACTGGACATTGTTAAGTCAAGAATGATACAAAATAAATACAGGTGATCACAATACTAAAGTTATTTTGAAACTCATCAAGAAGGGGAAATTTATGTAGACACTGCAATGCAACTTCTGGAATAATCTGGCAATGAAAAGTCATTACCATGTGACAAGAACAATTTACTGAAATACCACTCTGCTGGAAGCCTTTGTGTGCTGAACTGATCTAGATGATTTCTTTGGCTGGCAAAACTTGGGTATGAATCCCACATAGAATACAAAGAACCATTTATCAGTGCTTTTCAAATGACAGTGTTGGTCTCATAAGGGGAAGAGCAGGATTATGCCTCCTGCTAACGCTGGTTTTTCATCCTGAAAAACAAGCAAACCTGTCAAACGTAAGCATGTTAACTGACAGCCATAATACACTATGTTGATAGTGTTAACTACCTTATCAAAGCATTAATTAGGTTTCAAAGGAGGTCAAGTAACTTGGCTAGAGAGGCCATTGAGCCTAACATGCAATGGGAAAATGGGACACCTGCTCATAATCTCAGATAGTTTGACATAATCTAAATGATCAATGAACATGTTAAATAAAAGATCTGGAAAAAAACTAACAAATTTAAACTGTACAGTTTAAATTCAGAAAAGTCAAATTCAAATTCCATCTTGAAAATAAAGAATCTTTATACAAAGTTTCCAAATGAATTTGTACTACCCACTCATACAAAAGATGACAGGATTTTTTCCTTCTAAAAACTTAGGTTTTTCATTCTACGGGACCAGAAAATAGATATATCTCCTTATCATAGCATTAATTCAGTTTTTATGAAGATACTTGACTGTGACAGATCATCGAGCCTCACAGGCTACGATAAGTCATGTTTATTATTATGGGCAAGTCCAAGCAGTCCTTAGACTCATTGAGGGAATTACTAAATGAACAACTGAACTATCCAGCAGAAAAGCTAAAATTTCCATCCGCTTCTCATAAGAAAAGGAAGCTGACACTATGCACAGAGGTAGCTTTCGGTATGTGATCAACATGAACAATCCAAAAATTAAGTTGAAATAGTTCCCCCGAAAAAATACACTTTAACCTCTAACTCAAAAGTGTCATCCTGATCTAACAAATCAGGATGACACTTTTCTCCATTACCAAAATGAATAAGCACTGCCCTTTGTCAGTCCAGTTGAATGAGTGAAAAGAGTATCTGCCCGTTAGTCTGTACGGCAAGGTTTCAGGTTATCTAATCATAAATTAAAGGTGCCAAGAAATTATATTCTTGGTTTAATCCTTTATCAAGTGTAAGCAAACAAAGTTTGTGCCTGAAGTAATTTCAGGACTGCGCAACTCGTATGCAGAGGCTGACTTCACATCACTTGCCTTAGTATCCCATAATGTCCTACTGATGAGACCTCAATAAAGGTCGAAACCGGTCTGGGTAGTGACCCTTCCCATAATGCATAGCATTATACATATATCCATAAGTATATGTACTTTGCATTATGGGATACTAAAGCAAGTGATGTGCGAGTTGTCCAGTCTTGAAACTACTTCAAGCACAAACTTTGTTTGTTTAAACTTGATAAAGGATTAAACCAAGAATTTCTTGGCATCTTTAATTTATAGTATAACTTCTAACATTATCTAATCCTTTTATGCATCTACAGCATTTAATGTAGTAGAACCTTTCATGGGTGGGACTGAAAAAAAAAATAATAATAGAAAAGACCCTGACACCATTAAAACACCTCTGGAATATTTCACTTTTCAAACCATGAGAGAGTTCATTTTTTGATGACCAGAATTCTACAGCGAAGTTTTGAATCAGTGATGACTGTTTCAAGAAAAAGTCATAATTCTTTCTTTTAGTTTAATAAACTTGGATTTTTTTTTTAAAATGCAATTACTCAAAAAAAAATTGCACAATAGTTCATCCCACTTTTTTCTATATTCCAAAAACAGTTCTAAGGCATAATATTTTATAGCTCCAAATGACAGGAATCAACAAGCAAGCCAAAAGATGTGACAGAGGAGGGGACATTGATTGTCCTAAGCTAAATACTGAAAGGCAAAAAGGTAGCTCTTTAGTTCTTGTATAGCTAATTCAAACTATACTACTAGTATGGTATCATAAAGAATAACACACTGTTGATCATAAGTCAGTGAAAGATGTAGCATATACCATCTTACCGTCTCATTTATGCCGTCTGCTGTTGAATCTCCAGTTTTATTTCTAATATTTTGCTTTCATAAATAAATGAATCTTTTCTTTTACTTGTGAAAGCAAAGATTCTTTTGCTTTCACAAGTAAAAGAATTCTTGACTTCAAATCCTATCTATGCTTTGCTAATGATCTACTCTCCATTCCTCTTCTTCATTTGACAGTCCTTGTATTCAAGCATTACAAGCTTTAAGATCTTCTATAACTAATATAAGTGCTAACCTTCATACCATTCTCCAGTAGGATCATTGGTTATACAGGATTGGTAAGAATCATGACTAAAACAACTGAAGTCAATATGTTAACTATGTTCTGTCAGGCTGGTTAGTCTATTTTGCAACATGAAATACTGTGTCATCTTCACACAAGATCAGTTAACTCATGTGCAAGTGAAAAGCTGATCCAAGTTCCCTGAATCCTAGCTGGGACTTGAACCCCCCCCCCCAAAAAAAAAAAAAAACATATATAGCGAACTGAACAGAACCCTATTAGTTTCAATGCTATCAAATACACAACCTTGTCTTTTTCTCATAAGAAAGATGTCACTTCGCCTTCTCATCTCTAGACATATCTTTCATCATGACGACAAATGTCTAGCCATCCCTCAATCTCCAAAATAACATATGTGTCCCTTTCTACACATACTTGCACAGCATGAAATTGTATATCATTATCATCATCATTAGTGTTCTGTCTCTTGACAGGTCCAATGGTATAACTCAGCAGATTCTCTTCTCCCAATTTCCTCTGTCTCTTGCTTCCTCCTTCATTTCCATTATCATTATACAAATCTGATATCATTATACAAATCCCAAATCTGCCTACCTTTAAAGAGATCACTATTTTCACATTTGTAGTTTGGGCATCGAGAACTTTTGTAAAAATGCATTTATCCAGAAAAAAGAAATATCCAGTTAATAGGTGTTTCACCCCCCCCCATAGATTTACTTCTTCAATTGCTCACAGATGCTCTGCTTCTGCCTTTTATTTTCATGACTAGCTTCCATCATTACTTCACTTTTCTCTAAACCTGTAAAAACTCAAACTACTGCTAGTCAACATTCATCCACAAAACCTTCAAACCCCACAACCAACTTATCTTACTATTTTATTTACCTTTGTCCTCTGGAAGAGTACTCCTCATATTGTGCTCCTTTCATAACCACTTGTCACAACTATCATGTTCAAGTTTTTGTGTGTGTACACATGCACACTAACTGTTTCATATATGTTTTCATTAGCTCAAAGATGAACATACTGCAATCTAGTGCAAGAAAAACAGAAGGATATAACACCAACCATTATATGTTGATTGGGAATACAGGAAGTGGGGAGGTAGAATGTAGAAGTTTTTATTAATCTCATTAATCCATTAATGTAAACAAGATTTTTAATGTTATTAAATGTTGACCATGTAAAAGCAATCTAAAATGAACAGAAAATCAAGCACTGCAGTTTTAATAACAATTTAATGTGGAATTGGAAAAACAAAGTTCAAGTGCACTTAAGATTAATCATCTTAACCAATTGTGCATGGATTATCATAACATCTTTACATTTTCTAATCAAAAATTTTATTCTCCCTCTTTAACATTACTATGATCTGACTGCTGTATGCATTATTACAATGGCAAGAATCATTTTATTATTTTAGTTCTTATTGGAAAAATCAATTCTCAGCAAATCTTGGATGTGGTCACCAAACTGTAGTAATAGGTATCTAAATGACAGTTTCCACGAAACTTAAAAATCACCCCAAATATAAAGAAGGCTAACATATTGAGTCTTCAAAAGCAAAGACAATATTTACTCTGGAAAAAATGTAGAAACTAAGGATAGCACTAAATTATTTTATCAGGACACATACAGCTGAGAGTAATTCTATGAAATCTTGAGGATTATTAGCTATATGACAACACAAAGTACATAATGACGAGTTAGGTGATAGAGTAAATATATATATGTGTGTGTGTGTGTGTGTGTGTGTATCACGAATATATATCATGAAAAATGTTTTATTTATTATTATTTTTAGTGAATATGTTGGCATTTGACTACACAGACATACTGGAAATGTTTTCACTTTACGTTTCATTTCTGTACATAGCTACATTTTCTTTCTATTAATTACTCAGAGACAAATACTTGCAATATCATATAAAATTGGAAAATAATCAAATGCATTCTTTTATCAAAACAAGCGGTATTTTCATAAAAGAATGCAATTGATTCAGATTCCGCATGTACATTGATGAAGCCAAGTTTCACTATTTTGTTTGAATCACTGAAATCGACCACAAACTATCTGTACATCAGTTAACAAACATAAGGATATTTGTGAAATCTATAATGTGCAATGTGTGACATCTGTTCACATTTGAATCTCACAAACGATATATGTTGCATCATTACTTCATTATTTAATTACCGATAACAACTAATAACACTCAAATCACAGGTTTAGTTAATCTGTATGTACAAATCAAATTTCCCAAAGCTTATTTGAGAAGGGCAAGAAACACTGAAAATTCTGACTATAACAAAGCTTTAACAGCGGACAACAGGTGTTTATTTTGATATTTATAATGTATCACAAAACGTTGAACGTCAAGGATTTTATACCTAACAACTGTTTTCAATCGAAAATTATGACACAGATAACTATACAAGATCTCAACACAATTGTACCCGAGAAATGCACATGAATATCAACAAAAATGTATACAGTATTTTTGTATATTAATGCTGCTCTTGTACATTCTTAAAAATATTTATACCCAGATGAAAATAAAAAATATTTAATGGTTAATTCAAGTGTTACAGTTGTTCCAGAAATAATGCTAATGATTTCAACAGTTATATATGTCAAAACATACTGTGAACGAAGACTTTCCCAAATGAAATTAATTCAGAAGTTCAATCGTACCTCTGTATTGTTTGGTTTTTAATCTATTTGAGTGAAAATTTGGAAACATGTTTTAGCAGCCCTCAGATAACATACATCCATACATATTAAAGCTTCGAATAAAACCCGCTGACAGGAGCACTGTGAGATCTACTTGTGTCTTAATCGAAGAACTAGCGCCATCAAATCAAAATGCAAGGCAGGAAACAGAACATACCTTGCAGTTTCCTCCTATCTGCCATGGCTACGAAAATGTATATGCCAGTGTCAGGAACATAGTAAATCCGCAAATAAATGCACTTCAGAGTGACGAAAGAAGATTACATATAACGATAAACATACAGAACAACTTTGTTCATAACCAATATGGCTACACTCTGGATATTAATACAAGCCATATGTAATATGTATTATTACGCCACGTAAACATCGAGTAACTTCTGAAAAACACTCTGTCATAATTTCAAATAAGAAAACTTAATATTTGTGCATAAAGTAATTTCTATAACTTCATATTTTAATAAAATACTATTCGATTTTATTAACAGACTTATTTTATATAATTATGCAGTGCGGAAGTATATGGATGTTCGGTAGCCTACGGAATTCTGGGAATATATATCACATCAATTGTAGCACCGCAAAACGATCTTAGGCTAACGAAGTGAAAATGTATGTGAATTCTGTGCTTTTTTTGAAATATAGGAATATTTACTTCCTTTAAAAGAAATAAGTAGCCTTATTTGTTCACTATGATTCAGATTCTAATATGTACTTTGACTTCACATACTAATATATTTAGCCATCAACCAAATACAGATTTCGGCGCGCTACAGAATTTCGTAAGTGGTCTAAAACCGAAACAACTCGCGAAACTACAATGATCCATGTAGATAAGTGTTATTATCTTGTAAAATCGCCAAATGTTGTAGATATGGAAATATCAGAAATAAATATGATAAATATAAATCAAAGGACATGCATTAGAAATACTTTGAAATTGTACTGATTTAATTTAATGTTAATTTTTCAAAAATGTTTTCTTAATTCAACACACCAAAATACAGGAGCGTTCTATTTTCTCTCTCTCTCTCTCTCTCTCTCTATATATATATATATATATATATAATGGGTAATCCTCAACTTTTTTTTTTATCATAATCCACCTTTCACTTCCGGATATATATATGAAAGAATGATCATGAAAATTTTTATAATTTTTATATTTTTATAAACTGAATGACTAGAACCGAGATTTAAGTAAAAAGGTTTTAATATAAAAACACGACTAGTTTCGGCTTGTTACAGCCTTCATCAGGTGACATTATAAAAGAAAGAAAAAAAGAAAAAACACTAAAACACTGAAACTTAAATAAACTATGAACATCATAGAGAGTCTCTATACATAATTGACACTAAATCGTTGTGGTTGTATTTAAAGCTGTTCTTTCGTTAGTTGTATTGTTGGGAAAGTGCGTGTTTGTAGCATCTCGTGAACGACAGTATATGATGACAGCTGAATGACAATCTGGGAGGTTGTAGCTCAAGTTATTATTTAGATGAACAGGATTGAAGATGATTTCTCTAGATTCCACGATTTTTCTCTCTAGTTCATCATTGCAACGGAAGATGTTAGTAGATTTTCCCAGCAGACTTTGTGACTTTGGTTTTCAGCATTAGGATTAGTCGAGTAAAGGATATGAAGGCCCACACTATTTTCAGACATTAAATATATTGTGTTAGGGTTAAGGACCACCAGATGGCGGCACTTAGTAGCCGCCATCTTCACTGCGTGCCGATTAATTAGTGATAGCCTTGGGCAAGCTATCTCTAATTGGCTACCAGTGGAGACTGAAATGCCCACTCAGGCTCCAAAAGTTAGATAGGGCTTAAAAAACGGCCTCGCCTACTCCCTAGTAGCGGGAACACAAAGGTGTTTGCTGATTTTTCTTTTTTTTATGTTTTCATCCATAAATAATTATTATTATTATTATTATTATTATTATTCCTGATACCTCCAAGGAGTCCGAAGACTCATCGCGGGAGGACATCTTCAACTATCTCTACACCTTACCTCTACTACGAATCAACGCCATCTACCGCCCACCTCCAACACCACCACAACTAGTAATTTTTGTCTGTAAATTGCGTGTGTTCTGAAGGGCCGATTTGTATGTATGTCATCATAAGGTGTAAATCTTTCAAAAACTTCACTCTCTTATATTGAAATTTTGCACAATATGATAATCATATCTGTCAAAAAATTCTACCATAATTTATTTGCATTGTCATTTAAAAATATATAATACCAATATTTCAAATTAACAATCTGATAATTTATTGAAATTTATTATTCGTCCCAAAATAAAAGAAAACGATATTTTCAACTAGGGGTCTTCAACGCATGGCCCACGGGCCACCTGTGCCCCGCGTAGCTCTTTGCCGTGACCCGTCGGCCATTTTGAAAAAATAACTACTTAACAATAAAACGCAATTAAATAAAAAATAATTTCAATGAAAACCGCAGGCCACTAAGCTATACTACGGTATGTATAATTGCAAGATGCTTTCCAGATACGCAAGGACGTTGCGCATTTTATACTTTACATAAAATCCTATAAAAATAAATATTAAATAGACATGCTTCTGCAGCCCATCTACCAGCGCCAAGAGGTACTTAAGTACTAGTAATAACGGCGCAAGTAGATGGCTAAAGCAGTAGTTCGTTCGAGTGCGCTGTCCAGTGCCATCCAGATGCATCTCGAAGGTTCTTGATACTTCGTTATTTTCATATAAATACAAGAGGATCTCATCCACAGTCAGTCGTGAACAGTGTGATATTCGTGTATAAGCGCACGCAGTCCGTCGTGTCAGCCGTAGCCTATTGTGGTTTTTTATTGCCAGGCTTTTTTCATTAGTGTGAGACATATTCAGTGGATAATTACCGTTACACGGCCATTTTCGATCATTTTTCGGGTTCACCGTCCATCGCTATGGGTCTACGAGTAAAAAGCGTAAAACAAGTGATTCTTGTCAGGTTTTTAATGAAAAGTGGAGCAATTTGTACTTTGTTGTGCCGATCGACGATAAGTCAGTGTGTTTTATTTGTCGTGAGTCAGTGTCAGTATCAAAAGAATACAATATAAAACGACACTATGAGACAAAGCATGCGTTCAATTTCGATCACCTTCAAGGGAAGCTTTCTTGTAGACAAAGTGAACCGTCTCCAAAGTGATTTAAAATACCAGCATGGTACGTTTAAAAGGCAGAGGGAAGACAGCGAAGCGTGCATCAAAGTAAGTTATGTAATAACTGAAAAAAATGTTAAAAAATCAAAAGCCTTCTAGGAGGGCGAGTCATTGTGTGAAAGAGAGTCTCATTGCTGTTGGGGATATTCTGTGCCCAAATAATAAAGAAGTGTTTAAAAATCCGAGTTTGTCTGGGATAACTGTAGCATGACGTGTCGAAGAACTTGCCGATGACACTGAAAGATGTTTAAAAAAACGTTCGTCCGAATTTATGTCATATTCACTTGCTTTAGATAAGAGCACAGATGTGAAGGATACGACACAACTGGTTGTCTTTGTCTGTGGCATTGATCAACAATTCAATGTGACAGAAGAACTGCCAGCGCTCATACCTATGAAGGGAACGACGAAAGGCACTGATATTCTTGAAGCCACCAAGAAAATGCTCCAGTGTTTTGACCTCAGCTTAACCAACCTTAAGGGTGTGGTAAATGAAGGAAGCCGGAACTAGAAGGAAACGATTTCATCCACTTAACTGTTTAATCCCCCAGGAGAATATGTGGGCGAAAACTATTGGATCTGAGGATGTAATGAAAGTTAGTGTGACTATCGTTAACATTATTAGGGCAAGGGTATTGAATCATCTTCAATTCCAAGAGTTTTTGACCCAAGAGAGCGAATCGGAGCACGGCGATGTGGTTTATTATAGTGATGTGCGTTGGTTGAGCAGAGGGAAGGTTCTTAAAAGAGTCTTTGACTTAAGGAGCGAAATATAGTAGTTCATGCAAACCAAGGGAAATCCGATTGCGGAATTTAACGATCCGAAGTGGATGACAGGCTTTGCCTTTGTGACCGACATCTCGTTGCATATGAATGACCTAAACACGCGGCTACAATCCAAAGATCAACTGGTGTACACTTTGTTTGATCACATCAAAGCTTTTGTGGCGAAGCTCAAACTTTGGGAGGCATAACTCGCAAAAAAAGACTTAACTCGTTTTCAGCTTCTCGCTAAATCCAACTGTTTGTCTCTTGATGAATACGCTACAAAATTAGCCGTGTTGGGAAGTGAGTTCAAAGAGAGATTTAGTGATTTTCGTAACCAGCAGTCTTCTTTAGATTTATTTTCAATGCCATTCAGTGTCAATGCTGCCGAAATGCCAGGCTCAGTATAAATGGAGCTGCTTGAACTCCAAAACAACTCTTCTTTGAGAGAAAAATTATTCAATGTACCCTTGCTTACATTTTACAAAGATTATATTTCTGAGGACGCATTCCCTAATCTTCGCCGGCATACTTTGAACATGTGCGCTTTGTTAGGAAGCACATACTTATGTGAGCAGTTCTTCTCCAGAATGAAGCATCTGAAGTCCAAGCCAAGAACTCAGATTAGGACCAACATCTCGAGAATACTCTGCGCAAAGCGACTTCCAACATCAACAAGCTGGTCAAGGAAAAACTTTGCAAGATGCCCATTGACATTATTAAAAATGAATATTTTCTTCATTAAATTATAATTTTCAAGTATTGATTGTATTTACTTATCATGAAACTGTCTCCTACCTACCTTCTTAACGCTGAGTTTGTTTATTTTTATAGGATTTTATGTAAAGTAAAGTATTAAATGCACAGCGTTCCTTGTGAATCTGGAAAGCACCTTACAATTCTAAATACCGGCCCGCAGGCTTTATTGAAATTTTTAATGCGGCTCGCACTGTCTGAAAGGTTGAAGACCCCTGTTTTAAGCTATCCGCATGTGAGTTTTTAATTTATGAACTAGACAGCATTAAATTCCTAAATGCAGCGAAAAATAAGCTAAATTGGCAATTCCACAGCCTTACAAAACTATTTAATTAGTGATGCATTGCAATTTGCTCCCATTCTTACATATACGAAAATCAATATTAATTTATGTTGTAAACATGTATGTTAGCCAGTCTCATACGGTGGTAGTGGTTTTTCCACCCAGAAACTCGTGTTTTTCGTTTCCCAGAATAGGCAAACCGACCCCGTGAGCACACATGGATTACAGTCATGAATACGTCCCAACCATGTGCAGGTCTCGAGCCCAGATATAATGGGAGAGGGGGATGAAAGCAATAGTGAACTACCCTATAAAAATCTCTCCAGGAATACTTTCTGGCCAATTTTGAGAATTATACTAGAATCTATCAATTAATAATTATATGAAGAGCCAAAGGCTTCAATTCGGCGACATCAAATTATTAAGTTAAGGGTGGGGCAAGCTCCATCCTTAACTCATAGTAAGGATGGCGCAAGCTCCGATCACTATTCTTGGTATTTACCCATAATGTGAAGTGCAGCTCCTAGGAGCTGTATTACTGTTCTACATTATGAGAGAAGTTCACTACCCAAACCGGTTTCAACCTTTATTGAGGTCTTATCAGTGAGTAGGTAGACCTAGATAATACCAAGTTGTAGCGAACAGAACTTACATACCCTACTATAAGAATTGCCAAGAAGGTGTCCTAATAAATTACTAATTATATGAAGAGCCAAAGGTTTCAATTCGGCTTTCAACCTCAATAAAGGTTGAAACCGGTCTGGGTAGTGACCGGCTCTCATAATGTAGAACAGTAATACAGCTCTTAGGAGCTGGGTTTCGCATTATGGGTAAATACCAAGAATAGTGATTGGAGGTTGCTCCACCCTTACTATGAGTTGCCTCAGTGTTGCACTACCAAATGGGTTATGTTTTGCACTATCCAGGTATTTGCTTACGCTTGGACTCGCCGAACTTTATATATAGTCTCTATATTCGGCATGAAACTCTTTGAGTTTCTTATTCGGCTATGAAACAATATGGGATGTAATATCCCTTAACTTAAATAAAAGAATATGAAACAATATGGGATGTAATGTAATATCCCTTAACTTAAATAAAAGAATATATCAAGTTTCATTCGTATACGGTTGGAAGCATCCGATAGACAGCATATAATAATTTCCTATAGTCTTAACACTGTACGTGGAGTATTCGATACAGAGGAATGGATTTTGATTGAGATTCGTTCAGCGAAAGGTTTCGCTATTAATTTTCAGTCTTAGTAATTGACCCCCCCCCCATCAAAACCTACTAGACGTAATTATGACCGAAACAGACACCGACGCCCAGATAGAAACACTAAACAAAGGACTGGCGCTAAGCCTACTCAAAAAATTACTAAAAAAATTTGAAGTGGAATGGCCAGGCTACTTGAACCTGTACTCCACAACAAGGTACGATGAGGAAAGCGAAGATACTGCTAATACAGAGGAAAAACTGGATTTGGTGGTCTCCAATTCCCTCCTCCCCGCCAGGAACAAGGAGAGACCCACACGCGGAAAAAACCCAAAACACAGACGACAGAACCACCCACGGATGAAGGTATGGAGGACACATCTCTGACCCCCCCTGCTTCCACTAAAGAGAAACTGCCCACACAGATGGATGGAACTAAGGGCCACTATGACAAGTCTACAGATAGCATACACAACAGCAAAGAATTTAGACGATGGCATCAAAATTCAACCTGCCACTATAATGGACTACCGCAGACTCACAAAGGAGCTAGACAATAAAGGTGTACAATACTACACCTTCACCGTCAACTCCGAGAGGAGGCTGAAGGTGATTCTCCATGGAGTATCGAGCACATACATACATACAGAAGACATAGCCGCCAATCTCTGCTACCAAGACCTACCACCCATCAAGGTCAGCAGAAGAACCACAACTGACAAAAGTCCGATGCCACTCGTCTTATTAGAGATCCACCAGGCATAAAATAACATATATGACCTAATATCAATTTGCGGACTAAAAATCAGCCCAGAACCACTAAAAAAAAGTCTTCATCACAACAGTGCCAAAAGTATGGTCATGCCCAGAGATTATGTAAACTGAATACAAGTGCTTAAAATTCGATGAGAGCCACCCCAATAATACCTGAACTAAGCCAAAATCCACCCCAGCTAAATGTGCAAACTGCAGGGCCCGCATCCAGCAAACTACAAAGGATGTATACAACACCCAAAAAACAGAAGATCTGCCCCTCTACTAATCTACAAAAACCAGTAGCAGTAGTTCCAGCTCCTCAACCCACGAGAGGTCGACAAAACACGATACAGAAGCAACTTCCGCAACCAGAAGCCCTGATCGAAGCAAACCACAAAACGGCAGACGAAGACCTACGCAGATGTAGTCCACTCAACAAAGGCCACTCAGGAACAAGACCACCCAAATTTAGCAGCCGTCATTACAAACTCCCTCGCAAATATGCTTCAAGACTCGAACAAATCTAACCGCATGTCGGACTCCAGAAAAAGATTTCTACAAGAAACCTAATCCATCCTAGCAGCTCTCACAAATGCATAACAACAAAAGCACCCCAGTTTCCCTACAGATCATCGCGTGGAATGCGAACGGACTTAGAAACAAGATTCTGGAACTCCAAGAATTCGAAGTGAGATACAACCCAGACATCATCCTAATAAATGAATCTCACTTAAGACCAGCAGACAACGCCAAAGTTAGAGGATACCTCCTCCACAGAAACGACAGAATAAACTACAGAGGAGGTGGCACAGCAATTTTCATAAAAAGCCACATCGATCACCACTCTGTAACCAGCCCCTCAATCAGAAATCTAGAGCTCACAGGAATAGTAGTACCCACAAACTCAGCTGGAAAACTAACACTTTATGCAGCTTACAACACTCCATCAAAAATCTACTACATTCAGATCTGGATGCCGTCCTGGGCAATAAAGAGTAAATCATCATTGACGGTGACCTAAATGCGAAACACCCTGCATGGAACAGAAAAACCACCAACAGAAACGGCTACACCCTCTTCAGCTACTCCAGTTCAAACTATGCAGTGGTGGCAGGCTCCGCAGAACCAACACATCATAGTATATATGGCACAGCCGACATACTTGACATTGCTATCCTACAAAATATTAAGCTACGGTATAGCCTAAACGAAATGACATCCGATTACAATCCAATTCTGCTCCAGCTGGGAAAGCAAGAACAACTGCTGCCTCCCCCCACACTCCATCTCATGGAAGAAACTACCAGAAGTACTATCGGAAGACATTGGACCTGTCCCTCACATCAGATCCATAAAAGAAAATGAAAATGCTGTCAAAAGCCTGATCCAGCAAATCAACACAGGCATAAAGGTTGTCACTTCTACCAAAACTACTCTAAAGCCTAATCGACTACCCGAAGACATCATGGATTTAATTAGGGACAAAAACAAAGCAAGGAAAAGGTACCATAACATCCGTGCACCCCAAGACAAAAAGATCCTCAACAAACTGAACAATGAAGTTAGAGAAGTACTTAAAGCTCACAGGAACAAAACATGGGAAGCCAAAGTAGCCTCTATATCACCCGACGATCACTCCATCTGGAACACATTAAGAAACCTCAGAAACAAAAACAAATCTCTTCCCCCACTCAAGTCAGACAGGGGCCTAGTACGTACGGACACAGAAAAAGCTGAAGAGATAGCAAAGAACCTAGAAAAACAGTGTAGCCCTACATACGACAACTTGGACATCAAGCATGTCTATAAAATCCCCCTCCATGTCAGACATGCACTAAAACTCACCGACACCTGAAACAACAAACCTGCAAACACCTAACCAGCGGAAATCTATGAAGTTCTAAAGAAGCTAAAGAATAAAAATGCCCCTGGCCCAGATGGCATAACAAATTGAATAATTAAACTGCTGCCCCGAAGAGCTGTCGTACATCTCACCACCATAATCAACCATGTTCGGATTCAACTATTTCCCCACCTATTGGAAAGTCGCAGATGTGGTCCCAGTGCATAAACCAGGTAAAGATCCACACCTGCCTGAAAGCTATCGACCCATCAGCTTAATCTCAAACTTAGGCAAAATTGCCAAAAAAATCATCTTCTCCAAACTCCAAGCCTCAGTAAACGAGTTAAATATCCTTCCAGTGGAATAATTTGGCTTTCAACAACATCAAAGTACTACTCAACAAATTCATAGAATAATTGAGTACATCACCACGGCTACAATTGGCACCAGCACACTGGAGCAGTTTTCCTCGACATAACAAAAGCTTTTGATAAGATATGGCACTTCGGATTACTACACAAACGCATCTCAGCAGGCATACCATCAAGAATCGTCCACCTTATTAAATCTTACCTCCAGGACAGACACATACATGTCAAAATAAACGGAACAGTTTCAAGTCAGCGACGGATCTCTGCGGGATTTCCCCAAGGTTCCCTACTGGCACCGCTCTTATTCTCGATATATATGGCAGACATCCCACACAACCTAATGTCATCCATCTTAGCACTCTATGCAGATGACACAGCAGTACTTGCCAGTTCTCTACAACCACATTTCGTCATTAAAAAACTGCAAGAAAAACCTACTAAAACTAGAACAATGGTTCTCCAAATGGAGATTACAAGTGAATCCCCAAAAGAGTATAGTGATACTTTTCACCAGAAGAATGGCAACTCCCAAGGGGGACCTTTATCTATTCAACACCAAAATATCTTGGGGTAATTCTAGACAAAAGATTAACGTTCAACCCACACATCAAAGCCTTATGCGCAAAAGCATCTAAAACCATCGCACAACTTTACCCTCTCTTAAATAGAAAAGGCAAGCTAAATACCAGAATCAAAGTACTCCTCTACCTGCTGAAGATCCGCCCCATAGTGACATATGCATCTCCAGCCTGGAGCCACGCATGCAACACCAACATCTTCAGGCTACAGAGAGTGCAAATAAGTGTTTGCGCATCATCCTGGATGCACTGTGGTTTGTAAGAAACGTCCAACTACATAGAGATACAAACATCCTTTACATCTACTCCTTCCTACAAACTACAGCAGAAAAATTCTTCTCAAAGATCTCTACACACCCGAATGATCTAGTTAAACAGGCAGCAAACTATGACGAAACTGACTTCTTCAAATACAAGAGGCCAAAAGCCATCCTAAATACTAGCAACAACGTTTAATCCCCCCCCCCCAGGGCGAGCTCACAGCTCATAAATCTTTCCTCTTCAATTCGTCCCTATAAGACAACGGGGAATAAAAAAGTATCTTGCTTCACCCTTCTGGCCAGTGATGTTATGGTTATGGTTACACTGTACGTAAACTAAGGTTTTCGGTGAAAGGAGTCTTGAGATATGGCGGCTTCCTCTCCTCCACTATCTGAAATAGGCTTCTTCTATACCTATATATGTAATCGTTTTTGCTGCCATTCAAAGCTCTTTGAAATGCAGTTTTTCTTATATTTCTATTTACTTATGTAGCATCATAGTATCTTTCCTGATGCTAGATTGCAGCAGAAGGATCTGATAAAAGTTTTCTTTGAAAAGTCTGTTATTACTTTGTTATGTAATAAGCACTCCCCAGTGATGCAATTGTTTAGTTCATAAAACTGTATTTGTGAGAGATGTCGGGATTGCGATTTCGAGCCTCACCTGGGGAAGTTCGAATGATGAAGTAATAGGTCGCTGTTTGATAGAAAGAAGGATTCGTACAGTGCTGATGGACTGCATCTAAATGGTGTTGATGTTGGTATCTGGAGAGAGCTTTGTTCACCAATCATGCTCAAGTGCAAAGTCAGGGAAACTTAAGTAAGTGAGTTTGTGTGAAGACTCCCATGAAGTGAGTGACTGTGAGAATGGCCAAGTAAGAAATCTAGTCTCTCAAACAAAAAGTTTGAATAGGGTAATTAATTCAAAAATTAAAGATTAGTGGGAGACTAAAGGGATGTCGCAGTTTCTATATACTAATGCCAGAAATATGAAGAACAAGAAGGAGGAGTTTGGGGCATTGGTTAGTGCAACCTCACCAAACGTTATAGGCATTAGTGAGACTTGGCTAACAACCGACGATGTAGTTACAGCGATAGAATGTGAAGAGCTTAGTATTTTCAGAGAAGAAAGAGAAGATATGAATAGGGAAGAAGAGCTGCTGATGATAGCAGATGAATTGCATCTAAAAAGAACAGAAGATAGGCGAGAGGGTGTGTGTTCATTTGAAGCAGTCTGATGTGAGATTAAGACCAGTAAGACAAAATACACTGTTGGTGTTGCTATAGGCCAGGGTGATTACCAGATAATCTGGAAGACATGCATCGCCAAATTAGTACAATGAGTACAGATCGAGTGATTATTATAGGGAACTTCAGCTATGGAGATATATGTGATATTTCTTCTTGGAAGGAAGACAGATCACATAGCAGGAAGGAAATAGAATTTATACACCTACTTAGAGATAATTACTTAAGGCAGCATGTGATGGAGGGGACCAGGGGGGGATGAGAGAGTATTATACCTGGTCACAGGATCAGAAGAGCTATCCATAACCAAGGTGACAACATAGCCTCCAATTGGTGAAAGTGATCATGCAGCCTTGACTTGGGAGATTGTAAAACATGGGAAAAAATGTTATCAGGAAGGGGTATATATGAAACTACAAGGCAGGTGATTATGACAAGCTTAGGAAGAATCTTAAATCTGTACTATGGCATAAAACACTGCAGGATAAGGGTGTTAGTAGTGCATGGGAGATATTTAAGGGTCATCTAGAGGAAGCAATATTAAATTGTATACCTAAAGTAAGGTGGGTTAATCAGGTAGGAGTTAGATGGATGAGTAATATCATTAAGCAGAAGCTGCAGGTGAAGAAAATGCTGTGGAGGATATATAAAGAGAAAGGTGACCAGCAAACTGATGAACAGTACAAGGCTCAAGCAAGAAAGGTGATCAGCCTGGCAAGGAAAGCAAAATCAGATCATGAAAAGAATATAGCCGGTTACGCCAACGGAAATCCCAAAGAGTTCTTTCATTATGTGGCAGGTAAGAGAAAGAATGACTATGGAATATTAACCTTAATGAGTGATGATGGTCACAAGGAGACAGAAGCGGATAAAATAATTCAGTTACTGAGTGAACACTTTGCAGGGTATATTATCCTAGTGAGATTAGTGCTCTAACCTATGTGACAGACACTAATGTGGAAACAGAGATGGATGAATTGGAAATTCTATGGATATTGCTGAATCTCAACGTAGATACAGCTGTGGAATTAGATGGGGTATCAGCTAGGGTTTTGCGAGAATGTCCAAGGGAACTGGCAATGCCTTTGACTAGGCTCTTTAAGTCTCAGCTCTGGTAGAGTTCCAAGAGAGTGGAAAGAGTGCAAAATAATTCCCTTGCATAAGGGAGGTTCGAAAACTGGAGTAGCAAATTATAGACCAATCAGTATCTTACGGGTGGTGGTAAAAGTACTAGAAAAATTGACAAAAAAGAGAATTCAAGAATGTGTAGTTAAAATATGATACTGTATGACGGTCAAGATGGCTTTGTTAAGGGTTGGTCATGCCTTAATAATTAACTTTTTATAATAGATTGCCAGCTGATTTTGATGAAGGAAATGGCTACACGATGATTTTGCAAAGGCATCTGACTGAATACCACATGGAACTCTGTTATGCAAATTAGAACAAATGGGAATGGATATAACGCTGACCCTGGCTAAGTGGATAAGAAAGTGGCTGCTGGACAAATATCAAAAAGTAGTATATGGAGAGACAGAATCGAGGCAAACACAAGTGACTAGTGGCCACAAGGTTCATTGCTGGGACCATTGCTGTTTAATTTTAAATAAATGATATAGGAAATAACCTAAAAAAAAAAAATCAGCTAACGCCTTTTTATTCCCGTATATACGGGAGTAGGCGAGGCCATTTAGCCCTATCTAACTTTTAGAGACTGAGTGGGCAGTTCAATCTCCACTGGTACCCAATCAGAGACAGATGGCCCAAGGCTATCACTAATTAAGCGGTACGCAGTGAAGAGAGACGGCTCAAATGTGCCACCATCTCGTGGTCCCTAACCCTAACACAATATATTTAATGTCTGAAATAATGTGGGTTCTACGGTCGATTTTCTTGAGTTTACAGGACGAAAAACCGGAGTTTCCGGGAGGAAAAACCTGCTTGCCCGTGCCAGAGATCGACTAACTCGGGAACCGGTCGAAAAAAGGCTTAGAAAAATTTCCTCTAGTCGCCGACTAGACTCGAAACCAAGACTTCCTTCGTGCGGCCAAGTGCGGTGGTGTGCAAACGCCACATCCACTGAGCTAAGAAAATATTCAGTTGTTTGATGGTGATGCGAAATTAGATAGAGTAATAGTTAATGAAAGCAATGTGTTCAGCTTTCAGGATAATTTAAATAGGCTGGTAGCATGGTCAGTTTAATTTCGGGAAATGTAAAGTTATGCGTTTTGGGATAAAATAGATTACAAGCTGTGTATCATACTGATGGCACTGTACTCTAGGAAATAGATGAAGGAATTTTAGCACAGATATGAAATAGAAGCTAGTGATTTAGGGTTGGTGGTAGATAGAGAATTAAAGTTTAGAGGACATATTGCTAAGGTAGTCCATAATATTACTTGGCTATTGAAGAATACATTAACAACTAGAGATAAAGAATTTGCTAATCCTCTTTAAAAGGCCTTGATATGTCCATATCTGGATTATTGTGCCGAAGTCTGGTCCCCTAGGTTTTTTGGGGATAAGCAAACGGTGGAGAGGATTCAGAGGTGAGTGATATGGTAGAAACATTTAAGTTGCTTGAAGGGTTTTATAGGATAGATTCAGGGGAAATTTTTCAGCACTTGGCTAGAGGGACCAGAACGAGGGAACATCCATGGTAAAGGTGTGATTATTAGGGTGTGTGTGAGCACTAGATTTTTTGCTTTGAGAGTTGTGAATGAGTGAAATGGGTTGCTAAACTCAGTTGTAAGTGCTTTGTCTGCTCATGGGTTTAAGGAGAGGTGTGATAGATTGTGTGGATAGATTGGATCTCTCCGGATGAGTCTTTGGACTCCATGGAGGTGCCGGTATAATAATAATATTAATGTATATTGACTATTAATTATACCAGACGATAACGAGCATTTCGAAAAATGTAAAGTTATGCACTTGGGGATAAATAGATCCCAAATATTGATTTAGGGACTATACAGGTAGCTTTTTTTAATCTCGTGTTACTAATTTTGCGCCAGCTTAATGAAAATAAGTAATCAAGGAATGATGTAATCTTATTTCTTTAAATAAACAGACCAATGGGTTCTGTATTTCGTCTCTGTCATAGTAACATCATCCTCACTATGACATTACCTTCGACAAAATCAAATAGGGCAAAACGACAACAAAATAATAATAATAAAATAAAATAAAAAACTACCATGCTTTATCGCAATAAATACAAGCTTACAAACATGAAAGCCTTTATTTATTTTAGTAGCAGATATGATAAATCAGCAGAAGATATGAATAAATAAAAATGAATATGATTGTGTGAAATTTCTCAAGATTTAGGAAACTCATTGTTAGACCTCCCACCCAACAGTAAAGCTGCTCACTAGTGCCCATAGAAGGGCCTTTCCCATGATTAATTTCATGTGTTGTTACAATTTTTATATTATATTTCCGATGATGGTTTCGATATTTTCAAGCCGCCGAGTAAGCACAGTAGAGTGGTAGTTTTACACCATAGGACAAAATTCATCTGCTCACCTTACGATGTTCATATATATAAAGTGTGCCCATATTAGGATCCATCCCTCTCCAACCTGCTGGTTGGAGAGCAGATACACTAACCCAACATTCCACCATGCTAGCAGGAGGGTCCAATTCATTATTAATTCTAAGGTCTTATTAAAATAAATAAATCTAACGCTCTTCATTGCTACGCTAACTAACCTGTTTGAATACAGGTAGGTAGTCGACTCCGATGCTTCAAGACGTGACAGAAAGTGAGCTCACACTATCAATGAACCAAGGGTTTTCAAGAGAGAAAGAGAGAGAGAGAGAGAGAGAGTATGGCAGACAACTGCCACCATCTTGTGCGCTTGACCGTATTGCTCATGTCACTGCTTCTACAATATTTTTATTTATTTTTAGATGAGAGATTTAAATCCCAGTTTTCGTGAGTAAATCCCTACCTGCTACTATGCCAATGATATTTTTGATTAATTGATGGTATTTAGCCTTACGACTGTTTGGGCGTAGTTATATATGCCACCATCTAGGGAAATGATTATGAGCAAGGTGGTTTCCCGTTGCCTTCCTTGCTACTATATCCTGTGACTGTAGCCTGTGTGTTCATGGGTCAGGTTTGCCTGCTTGTAGGATGAAAAACCTCAGATAAACTGGTGGAAAAAACTCTGCTGTCCATGCCTAAGACCGGCTAACTTGGCTATGGCTGAGGAAGATCCTTAAGCTCCTCACATGGTCGACGGGAATCGAACCCAGGACACTCCTTCCCCAGGTATATGGTTGCGAAGCGCATAGCCACTAGACCAGGGGTCGGCAAACGCTTTGGAGTGAAGAGCCATTTTAAAATTATATCTGTTAAAAAAAAAATTAGGGAGATGCACGTTTTTTTTTTGTTGTTGTTGTTGTTGTTTTGCTTTACAGTAACACGTTATCATAATTGTTAAACACAACACAGGGGTGACAGGTCACATGAAATTATATGATATTTTAAAATATTAAATAATAAAACAAAGATTTCCTTCTCCTTGTAAAAGCATATGTATAAAATCCAATAACATACCTATTTCTTTAATTTAAAATATCTTCTTGGTGCGACTTTTGCTGTTGAACTTATTCGGATAGTTTCTCAATATGCGGCGAAAACCGGTGTAATTTTCATTTTCAAACATGATGAAAGACTTACCTTGTTTAGTTGGTTTCTCAACTTACTTTTAATAAAATTCATATTAGAAAATATTTGCTCACACAAATATGTCGATCAGAAAATCGATAGAAATCCAAATGCGTATGTTTTTAACTGAATGTAAGTGTCCGGTAAACAATTCCACTTGTCAAATAAAATCTGATCTTGCTTTTTAAGATCTTCTATTTCAGACCATTTGTGTTGCATTGCAAGGGTAGATTTTTGTCTTTCCAATTCCTCCAGGTCAGCTTTAAGATTTCTAAATTTTGAATTCCACAAATCCTTGGTTTTCAGCTCCTAAAACTCAAGTTGAAATGCATAATTCTGTTATGCAAAAGAAGATCGGAATATTCGCAATTGATTTCTTTAAGAAGTTCACAAAATTTCCGATGATGTAGCGGTATTGCCATTATTTTGTTAACAATTTCTACAACCAAATCCATCACTACTGTTTTCTCTTTTGGAAAAGTTTGTGCACAAAGTATCTCTTGGTGGATTATGCAGTGAAAGGAAAACACGTCATGCAAAATTTGTTTTTTAAATAAAGAAACAAAACTTTTTTTGTACCTTTCATGCTCGGCGCCCCATCGGTCGCAATGGATATTATTTTGTTAATATTAATACCCTTACTTTTCAAGCAAGTGGTAACAGCAGATTCAATATCTTCTCCACGAGTTTGTCCTGTAAGTGGCAGTACATCGAGTAATTCTTCCTAAGGTCATTGAGAGTTTATGTATCTACAAATAAGTACAATCTGTGCAATGTCATCCACATCACATGATTCGTCACAGGCAATGGAGAATTCTGGTGTTGAATTTAGATCTGTAACCTGCTGATTTATTATATCTTCTGCAATTCGTATAGTTCTGTCCCTTACAACTTAGCAGATAATGGCATGTCTTTTATTTTTGTAATTATTTTCGCTTTGTTTTTAAAATCGCAGAAAAGATATTCAGACATTTTAATAAAACATTCTTTCACATATTCGTCATCCGTTAAAGGTTTTCCTCGTTTAACAACTTCTTGAGCGGCCACAAAACTAGCAATAGTTGTATTTCTTGATACTTTTATCCATTTGGGAAATGAACATTTCGTTAATTTTACTTTGCCTTGCAGCTCTTCTACTACCTTTTGTCTTTCATCTCCTCATGGATATGCTTTGTCAAATGTATCGTGTTTATTTAAAAATGTCTTTGTATATTTGATTTTTTATTGTTTGAAAGCTTTTCATGGCATATTAAACACATTGGAAATCCTGTTGTATTTGCTACAAATGCGTAGGTTTCGGTCCATTCACTTTTAAACTCCGGATTTTCTTATTCTATCTTTCTCTTCTTTGCTGACATTTTAAATACTATAAAAATATTTTTATTCTGTTAATATTTAATTTAATGTTACAATATTTACGTTACCTAACACAATCACCAGTACATAAAAGCACGGCAACGTTCACTACAAAACCTTTACTTATTTTACCAAAGTGAGCAGTTTACCGACCACACCTGCACTATATGCGAAGACAATGGGCACGTTCAGACAGGCCAGCGCTACATGTGCTAGCCTAGCGTGACGTCATAAATTTGTCCAAGCCAACTGCTCGATCGTAGCGCTACCGTAGCAATCTCCATTCGCTACAAATTAAATTAATTTGCAGCGATTAATTTTCGCTACAAAGTAGCGCTCGAATAGCGGTCTGTCTGGCTGATCGCGCCCAATGTAAACTGATGTTCTTTGAGTATCGATATATGGTTAGGGGTCATTTGACCTACAAAATATTTCTTTTTAATTCTATGTTTAGATAGCTCGTTTAATAACGAAAAGAGCCGCAGTTATTCATTCAAAGAGCTGCAGGTTGCCGACCCCTGCGCTTTGGCGTCACGCCAATGATATACTAACTAGGAAATCAACCAAAATAAAGGCCTAGAACAAGTTCATTTCGTTTGCTGACTAGTATAGAATTAATAACAGTCTCTCTCTTCAGGTAACATAGCTCAATGAAAGCAAATGCGATTTCTTCAGGGTCTACACAGGTGGCATTTATTAAACTGATTTTACTAACTTTCCACTGGTTGGAGAATTTAAAGAAATTTGCTATAGAGAAATCCCTATTAAAACTTGTCGAGTGTTTTGATTTGTGGTAGCGATATTACGCAAAGCAAAGCAAAGCAGAATTATTTATTTTGAGTATGACAGCTAAAATCTGATCGCTTTAATTTAATTTTTTAGCCTTATAACCTTTCATACACTTGTTGAATTTTTATAAATCTGCTACTGTTGGTTATAGTGTTTTCAAGAACATAAATCTGTCAGGTGCATTATTGATAGTTCTCGAAATCCCAGGAAATATCCATAATCCAAAATTCATCTCTGACCGTTTTATTATTGACTACACATTCTGTAAACAACTGAACTGTGTGATCATTTGTACTTGTTTGGTCTTGTTGACATGCTGCACCACAATATTTTTGTTTGTCCTACTACTAAGCTCAAATTCTTTTATTTTTTTTTACTACAATTTTATTAGCAGATTGGTAATGCTGATGATTATATATATTTAGAAATATATACACGTTTACACAAGAATAACGTTAAAAAAATCAGCTAACGCCTATTTGTTCCTGTATAGGGAGTAGGCGGGGCCGTTTACCCTATCTAGCTTGCCGCCTTCTTCAGTGCGTACCGATGAATCAGTGATAGCCTTGGGACAGCTACCTCTCTGATTGGCTACCAGTGGAGACTGAACTGCCCACTCAGTCAAGAATAACGTTTAATTTGCCAAATATTTCTATGGAACTACAAGAATTCTCACAAAGATATAATCCAGACATTATAATGATAAATGAAACCCACCTAAGACCTGCAGGTAATCCGAAAGGATACCTACTCTACAGAAATAACGGATGGATTAGAGAGGCGGTGGCACTGCCATTTTCATCAAAAACTACATTAAGCATAATTCATTAACCCACCCATCAACTACAAATTTAAAAATTCCAGGCACGAAGTTTACAGCAACACAGCGGGTAAGCTCAAAATCTATGCTGTTTACAACTCATCAACAAGAACTTTACTGTTAGCTGATTTAGACGCCATTCTTGGCATCAGGGAGTCCATCATCATCTGGAGATCTGAATTCAAAACGCCCAGCTTGGAATAGCAAAACGACCAACAAAAACAGTCTCATTCTTTATAATTATACAGGGTCAAATTATATAGTAGTGGCTGGTCCTGTTGAGCCCACTCATCGGAGTCCTATTGGCAATCTGATGTCTTAGATATTGCAATTCTACAGAACGTTAAATATCAATACGTTCAATCACTGAATGACTTGTCCTCAGACCACAATCAAGAAAACTATCTCCTCTCACTCCTTCATAGCTTGGAAAAAATTTTCAAAAGTACTATTGGTTCTGTACGCAGCATAAAATCAAATTAAGAAATTGAAAAAGTAATAGAAAATCTCACTAATCAAATCAACAAAGCCCCTAGCAGCAGTTACGAAATTACAACTATCTCTAAGCCCAACTACTTTCCAGAAGATATGAATAAAATTAGAGAGAAAAACGAAGCAAGGAGAGGATATCATAACACAAGTGCTACGCAAGATTTTAAAAAAAAATCCTCAACAAACCGAACAGTTCAGTCAGAGAAGCCCTTAAAAATCATAGAAACCAGCAGTGGGAAAATAATTTATCATCTATTAATCCTACAGATCATTTCCATCTGGAAATTCTTAAAAAATCTCAGAAACAAACGTAAATCTCTCCCCCTCCCCATTCAATCAGATTCGGATCTAGCACACACTGATGCTGAAAAAAGCAGAATATATAGCATGTAATCTGGAAAAACCGTATAGACCTACATATGAAAATTTAAACAACAGTCATATATATAAGGTTCATCGCCATGTTAGACGCACGCTAAATCAACCTGGAATAATTCAAACCTGATTACTCCTACTTCATCAGCAGAAATAAGTAACATCATCAAGTATCTCAACAATAAAAAAGCTTCAGGTCCGGATAACATCACAAACAAAGTTATCAAATTGCATCTAGTTAACATTATAAATGCAATCCTCAGAATGCAATATTTCCCTCCTTGGAAAATTGCTGACGTTCCAGTTCACAAGCCAGGCAAAGACCCACATTTACCCCAAAATTATTACCCCATCAGCCTGCAATCAAATCTAGGAAAAATTGCTGAAAAAATTATCCTCTCCAGACTTAAATAATTAGTTGACAAATTAAATATCATACAGTATGAACAATTTGGCTTTCGTCGAAATCATACCACCCAACAAATAACAAATTCATCGTCTAATTGAATACATCGCTACAGGAGACAACACACACCGATGCCGTATTCCTGGACATCGTAAAGGCTTCTGACAAAATTTGGCACTATGGTTTGCTTTATAAACTTGTTATTACTAACATATCACTGAAAATGATAGATTTAATTAAATCATCCGATGTATAGTTTCACCTTTCAAAGCAAACTATACCAATCGATTGAAGGAAACGCGAAGGGCAAGTCTTCTTTCTCCAACTCTTGCCAACTATTTTACGAAACATTTTAAAATAGCCTCATCGACAATATTTCTCCAAGATCTACACGTTGGTATAAGTATTTGGATGACGTATGGTTCCTCTTCATTTATAATTTTGTATCCAGAATGCGAGAATTTAGTTCACTTTCGAACACAAACAAACAGCCATTTTGATCTGCTAATTCGTCGACAATCTAATGGCAGCCTAAAATTTTCTGTATTTTTTTTGGAAGAATACTCACACAACCCGCTATATTCATGCTGAAACACTGCAACATCCTTGTCAAAAAGATGGGACTGTCAAGCTCTAATACACTGTGCAAGGTTTTTTGTGATTTTCAGATGAACTTCTACAGAAAGTATTGCAATACATTAGATCAATTTTCTTGTCAAATAGTTTCAATGAATTCATTATTTATAGCATATATCAGTAATAGACTTACTGCCTCTTCTTCAAGAGGAAATTACTGATATTCCACTCTCTCTAATGTTGAAAAGAATTTCTGAACGTTTGCGGAAATTTCAAAATCTCTTAACATATTTGTGGCATTTTGTCCTGCTAGAAAAATATCTACCTTTCATTTCTTAGATTGCTGCCTATTTTTTTTTTTTTTTTTTTTTTTTTTTTTTTTTTTTTTTTTCTGATTCCAGTTTTTGGCTACGGAATCAATTTTCAATTCCAAAGAATGTGGTTGGTGGATTAAGTGGTAGAGACGCGGGGCTGCAGAGTAGGTTCCCCCCCCACCCCCCATATGAGTCTTTGGACTCCTTGGAGGTGTCATGCAATAACAACAATAATGAATAGCATGACATATCTTTCACTCGCAATAGGAATGTATAGAACTTTGTTGATTGGGAGGTGTAGTCGGTTGCCTACGTATTTCCAAAAAGGTTAGGAGTAAAATAGTCCCGATTATTTCATTTCCTATAGAAAATAGCCGTTGTATAATTTATTTACTTAATAGTAATAATAAAAAAATACAATAAAGCAACCAAAAAGAAAAGATCACACTATTAGCACCAAATACACAATGTTTTCATCCAATAAAATAACCTGTACTCATTATATTTCTTGAATTTAAGCTGCACTGTGCGCAAGGGGAAAAAAAGATTCTGGAACACTCATCTGATAACACGTTTCATCGAGAGTTACTTTATATATTTTATTGTCTGCTCACTCTATTGTAAAATGCGGATGAAAACATTATTCATTTGTTACTAACAGTGAGAACAGTGAGAGCTTCTGTAGTTTAATCGCCATCAACGATGTTCGAACGAATGGATTCAAACACAGTTCTCCAACCAAAGGAACGATGTCCTTTGGTTGGAGAACTGTGTTCGAATCCATTCTAGTACGATACAAAAAAAGTTTTATATGAACTTTTCAATTGATGCTGAGTTTATTAGGGTAAAAAAAAAACTCCTGCTATTCTGTATAAACGGGTATCAGAGTTTCGTTTTCCCAAAACTCGAAAATTCATCCCGCAAACCACATGAAAACCAACGCAGTAAATGGAAATAATTGCTGCCTAGAATTCGCTTCTTCACCTGTAATTCCATATATAACCCAGGTAATGCAATTATTATATACCATTTATCCAATTGAAGTAACTTTCATTTATTTCATACAGTCATGTTCAAATATCTCCTTTTTATGGATAACAAAAGCGCAACCAATTTTTGTCAGCTATAAATAAATAATTTAGTTAATTAAAAATAAATCCTATATGCTTTGTTTCCAGAATTGAGTAAGAAGAGCCTCCAAAAATCCAGCTTTTTGGATATAGTTTAGCAGCTGGTCACCACCGTTGCAAGATGAAATGAAATTATATGTCATATGGCAAAGCAATTAGGTCCAAGTCTAGAACAATAAAGTTAATATTTTCAAATCTTTTGCATGGTTAGAGATGGGCGGCGTAGAGATTTGAGGGTGGCCTGAAAAGTTCTTGGATAGTGTTGCCATCTATGGTCAAGGACGGGAACTTTTCAGACCGCCCTCATATTCTCCCAGATTGAGAGCAAAACAGTCCACAATGCTGTAGGAACTTTGAGATAGAGAAAAAAAAAAAGACTAATGATTAATTTCTCGCTTATATTATGAATATGAAAGGAAGTAAAAATAGTTAAAATTTACTGTACACGATCCCTTTATACATTAATTCCATCAATTTTTCGTCCGTCTGACATGGACTGAGTCCCCGAATTAGAGATTACAGATAATTAATGCAGATAGTTTGCTACTTTTCTGCTGCATCTCTTACGCACAAGTATTTTATGTCTATAGATATGTCTCTTAGGACTGGTTTGCCAGATTTGAGAACGAAAAACCTGAGTGAAAGATCCCCTGCAACTCCATATGAGATCGACTAACTCAGCTTTTACTTGTTAAACTAATGCTTAACATTGACGGTAAGGTTGTGTATTTCTCTGATCACCAAAACAGACGCAGCACCATTGATTTCAAATGGGAAAAACTATAATTCATGTTAGACAAAACTCGAGAACCTTTTGAGTGCAGATTCTTGATTTCACATTTGGAATAAATCATTAAAATTTTTAAAGGAATACAGAGCTGTGGAGTGATGTATGAATTTTGAAGATGGATTGGTTATTCCCAGAATCGGAATGGTAGCAGTTGATTACTTTATAGTGTATTCTAATATAATTTCATTATATTAGAATGCATTATTTATTAAGCAGCCTGGTAGCATTTGATTCAATCAAATGCTACCAGGCTGCTTAATAAATAGTGCATTCTAATATAATGAAAACTGGATATTGCTTAACGAACCAGCAGTTTAATTCCCCACAGTTCTAGGTAATCTATATACACTCCTGAATTTAAAAAATGTTGAAATACTCAAATAATAATATTCATAGTACTTATAAGTCTTTAAGGCCTCCAAGTCTATCCAAATTGGCTTTCATAATAATATTTTTAGGATAAGTAGTTGATCTTATATCTAATTTTGTGTGTGTTTTCAGGCAGAACAACTGCCACGATCCCATAGCCCTAAACCCTAACAGGTATCATGTTTTCTAATGGCCTGTAATACTATGAGTTCTGTGCAGTGGCGACCAGTACATAAGCACTGTGACACTGCAGTACCCCAAGGGAAAAATTGAAAAACAATTAAATTTTGTTTGTGTTTAGAAATAATAATGCTTACAACATTATATAAATGCAGTAGAACATGTTAATGGTTACAGTTTATGTTTGACATTGATTGAATAGTTCATAATTGGAATTGTTCGACTAACGCTTTAGATTACGAAACAAATGCACTGCGATCTAACGCGATATTCGTTTGCTCTTCTCATTGCACGTTACGTCATTCACAACTGTAACTGCTCAAGCGGCAGTGTATTTTTAGTAAGCTTACGCGCCTTATTTCTGTGAGATATGAAACGTTTATTATTAGTGCGTGTGCCTGGTGAACTATTTTTTGTAAATCTTATTTTATTTTGTTAAAATAACATATAATTATTTATTTATTACAGATACAAGGCTGAATTATGACGAGTGTCACTGTTGAAAATATGAAAATAATTATATATTTTTAATTATCGTTACACGAAACAAATGCACCGCGATCTAACGCCGATATTCGTTTGCACTTGTCATTGCTATTGATACGAAACTTTTGTGAGGATGAAATATTTTTAATAAAGCAATTTTTAATCAGCTAAGCTAACGCCTTTTTATTCCCGTATACGGGGAGTAGGCGAGGCCATTTATCCCTATCTAACTTTTGGAGACTGAGTGGGCAGTTCAATCTCCACTGGCACCAATCAGAGATAGATGGCCCAGACTATCACTAATTACGCGGTACACAGTGAAGAGAGACGGCTCAAGGGTGCCGTCATCTCGTGGTTCCTAACCCTAACACAATATATTTAATGACTGAAATAATGTGGGTTCTACGGTCGATTTTCTTGAGTTTACAGAACGAAAAACCCGAGTTTCCTGGAGGAAAAACCTGCTTTCCCGTGCCAGAGATCGACTAAATTTTTAATATGTAAATTTATTTATTAATAAATTCGTTACTGATTAGGGAAAAAAAAGTTTTTTTTTTTTTTTTTTTTTCCCGCATATGCTGCATCCCCAATTAAAATTTTCACCGGCCGCCACTGGTTCTGTGATTGATTTTTGAGATGTGAGGTTTCGGAAGAAATATAATTGCCCCTGCCAAAGATCGACTAAATCGAGAACTAGACGAAGAAACGCCTAGAAAAATGTTCCTTTAGTTTGGTGAACAGATTCGAACTTATAGCGATCTTTCTTCTAGCAGCTTATTACTACAGATGCAAAACATTTCTACAAGACTATAAACACCCTGAAAAGTATAGTCAAAATGAAAAAAAAAAAAAAAATGTAATTTTATGAATCAGTGATGGTTTCATTGCCAGTATTGATTTTGTGCATGCGCACGTGTCAGCATGTTTTTTTTTTTTTTTTTTTTTTTGACACGTGAGCAAATATTAATGTATTTGCTCGACAACTCGAACTATACAATATGTATGCATGTTTTATGAATATATTTTGGGAGAATGAAATTTACCTCTTACTGGAGGACTAAAGTGGCTTTGCAAAAGTTCCAATATTGGTCTAGATAGCAGGGTTTCTGGACTGTTAACCCTTCAGTTCACCCATGGTGCAAATATTAAGGAACTATAGGAATTCTTGCTGGAATTCTTCACTTATGAAGTCTTGATTTACCACAAGTATGCCAAAACATATTTTAAAAGAAATATCCCGCTTTCACACTCAGTCTATCTACCCCCCCCCCCCAGAAACATCTTAAGAGAGAGAGAGAGAGAGAGATTAACAAATCCACATTCAACTCTGAAAGGCCGAATGTAGAAACTTCTTTTTTTTTTTTGATCAAATTCAATCAAGACATTTGATTTCTTTCCTAGGCTTCTGCACACTTTTCACCTCTTTTATATTACCTCCAGTTATTTTATCCGCTGGTCTTGCACTACTCCTCCAAAATTTCGATAAATCTTTTGAGATGCTTCATAATTTCAAGATGATTCCTGAGGACGTTGTTTAAATGTACTATGAATGCAGTGTACTTCCAATGGTAGAACAAATTATATCACAAATAGATGCCATGAACAATCTTATCTTCCCTGCTTTGGTAGATTTCTTCACGGAGCATATGGAAATGCAACTTTTTAACACCATTTTTCCTCAACCTCGCATCTGGAATCATTTTGTTCATGATATATTTGCAGTCTTGTTCCACTCAAACAAGAATGGAACAAGACTTCTAACAGGACTAATTCAGTTTTGGTATAGAATAAACTCCCCACATCCTCCTCCCCTCTGATCACTATTGAACATGAATGTAACGCAGTATTTCTTTCTTGTTTACTTTAATAATTCCTTACTTTACAGGCAATACTGAATTTTCCATCTACAGGTAGCCATCCTTCAGTAGCAGGAATAACCACAAATCTTCAGATCATAATCTTTCACACAACACAGCTAATATCGTAAATCTTGTACACAGAGCAAGTACAAATACTGGCCAAAGAATTGGCAACCTTTATGCAAATGAATGTAAACGTCGATTACTGAGCGCTTATGCAAAATACTTAGTCACGTTCGTTACAGTGTGTTCTAGGCAACTATTCAAGGATGTTACTGGTCAGAGATCGTCAATAGTGTTGATCCCAACGGGAAAAACAAAGGATCTTTTGCAGTTTGAAAACAGCAGAGTTAACTGTTTTTTTTTTTTTTTTTTTTTAAAGTGAGATATCCTGGATATTTAGTTATTGGAAAAAGTAACCTACACTGCTTGCCAAAGAGGAAAAACTGTGGTCCTAAGACAATCTGTAAAACCGAGATCACCGTCATCTGAAAAGGCTTTTATAGACACTCAGAACTTCCTATGTGCAGCAGTTGACCGAGCATTTAATGAAGATTGTTCCTGATCCATATATCACCGATCTATGAGCATGGAATTGAAGAGGGTCGGTATTAGCATTCGCACGCTGTACAGAAACTACTGAATTCTGCGAAGAATCAGAAAGTTCTTTGTGACTAGGCACTGGAAAGCTGGAAAAAATTCATATCGTACAACGAGTCATGGTACACCTTGTTCTGTACTGACAGTAGAGATAGAGAGTTTAGTAGGAGTCCCTTGAAGCAATGAGCTCAGCTTGCCTTGTAAACACAATTCAATGTCCTGTAGGTGCTGTAGGTGAATCCACAACCCATTGTGGAATCTGACAAATCGCATATGCTCTGTAATTCGGGCTAAAGGAGAGCCAACACAGTATTAAATAAAAGTTTCCAATTCAGTGGCCCGTGTGTGTGTGTGTGTGTGTGTGTGTGTGTGTGTGTGTGTGTGTGTGTGTGTGTGTGTGTGTGTGTGTGTGTGTGTGTGTGTGTGTGTGTGTGTGTGTGTGTGTGTGTGTGTGTGTGTGTGTGTGTGTGTTGATGTGAAAAGGAATCCATACCATCCCTTAAAAGGACTGTTCCACAAAACAGGGATTGTCCAAAAAATACAATATTTACATCTCTTTCAAACTAACACGAAAGTTACCTTCTTTCATGCCATTAAAAATAAATTCCCTTCACTATCCTTATTTGGTGTCAAGTACTTGCTCATCTTGTCTCTGCAATTTTGAGAAGACCAGCCAGTCTGGAAGAGTTCTGTAATCATAATGTAAGATGTTACATTATAGTAGATTTAAATTGGATAGCATTTCCTTGAAACGTGTGAAATATCGTTGCCCTAATCTTAGTCGAACAGTATGCATACCTACCTCCAAGTTTTAGATAGTAATCTATATAAATTATTCCATTTTTTTTAATGATTGATTTTTCTTTTTTTTTATTATTTTTCTTCTCTTATTATTATTATTTATTTATTAGTTTTTTAATTAGACAATCATAGATACCAAGAGTTGGCAGCACTTGTTTCTCTGTCTCTTCATCGGTGGTGGCTTATAATTAGTGATATCATGGGCCAGCTATCTCTGATTGGCTACCGGTGGACATTAAACTGCCCACCAAAAAGCTAGTTAGGGTTTAATGCTACTCAGTCTCCGAAAACTACTTAAGGTTTAAAGGCCTTGCCTACTCCCTATAAGGGAATAAAAGGCGTTACCTGATTTTTTTTATTTATATATCTGACCTGATTTCTTGTAACTTTGACAATGCTGTCTTCTGCTTACTCAGCTGCTACCAGACATATGAAAGTGTGATGTTTTGTTTTTATTATTTATTGTTATTATTTTTATTTATTTATTCGAATTACACAACCATACCTGACGTATACCTCCAACCTGATTCTTAGAATTTTAATCATGTTTCTGCTGAACACTCAACTGAGACCGGGACACGTAAAAGTATGACTCGTGCTGTTTGACTCAGTCCTTTATTAATTTACAAATTTGTAACGAAATCTTTTGGTCTCTCTCTCTCTCTCTCTCTCTCTCTCTCTCTCTCTTTGAATGATACTCGTTACAGTGCTGAAATATATATGAGTTTAAACATATTCTAATTTTGCATATGTTACATCTGTTAAAATCTGTTATTGCATCTGTTGCATATGTTACATCTGTTATTATGATATTTTTTAAATATCATAATAAAAATTCGTGTTTCTATGCCAATCACTCACATCATATAATAAGAGACAAATACATATTGTACATTTGCATGGTTAAAATCGTAGTGAGTGTTATCAGTTCACGAATCTGAAACTATTGATTTGTAAGAAATTTGCAAGATCAAGCGTGATTTTGAGCAAGAAATATGATAATGCATTTCTCTGAGTGAGGGTTGTATTTGAAGAAATTTCTTGTTTTGACTTTGTTCGTTCAAGGTCAATTTTTATTTAAAAAAAAATACAGAAGATCTGATCCTCCGTAACTCAGTAGGTATAGACGAAGCCCTATGGTAGGAAAGACCTGGGTTCGATACTCGTCCAAGACGTAAGGAACATTTATCTGGTTTCTTTCTACTAAAGGTGAGTTAGCCGGTCTGATACGTTTTTTTTTTTTTTCGGAAACTCGGGGTTTTTCGTCCCCCAGAACAGGCAAACTTGTCCCGTGAACACACTCATCTACAGACATAGGACACACCGGGAGGCATAGGGCCAACCACTTTATCGTCGAAACGGTCGCGTTTATGAAATCCACAGCTAAGAACCTTAATGGTCCATGAAAGCTTAAGACAAGACAGATCTATGCATTTAGCAATGTTTTATTGTACCATAATGATAGACTACTAGAAGAAAGTACTATTCTAGTATTCAACTATTAAAACTTTTTGTATAGTTTTTTTTTTTTTTTTTTCATCCCTTTATTATTTTAGTCGATTTAGGCGATCTTCAGCACAGGTAGTTTTTTTTTTTTCCTCTCTCAAGGAAACTCGGGTGTTTATTCACGCATCTTAGAAAAAATCCACCATAAAACTCACGCTGTTTTTGAGAGTAATACGAGATGACAGAAGTTCGCTACCATATTCTTGACCCAATGGCTCTAAAATTCAATAGCTGTGGGCTCAACTTTTGGTGACAGTTAAGAGTGGAGACCGCCTACTCTCCTTATTTTCAAAAGTTAGGACTAATGATCTCCGCGATATTGCCTTTGGGAATTAAAAGGCAGAAAAAGATATCCATTAGGGGTGGGGGTATATGCGCAAACAGCTTCATTTGGCTAGCAGTGTTTTTTTTTTTTTTTTTTCATCTTCTCAATTTTACTTAATCGACTGGCATCTATCCTCCAGTAGGAAAGTAAGCCAACATTTAGCCTATTCCAAAAAAGAGTGATAAGAGTCAGCCTAGAAGTTACTGTAGTTCGACTGTACTCACATCAGTTCTCACAAAACCCAGGGGAAAGTTAACAGTAAACTTCACAGTGGAGGCAAATTCAGCTAATTATAGTAACAAGCAATATAGATTTTGCAACTCTTTATCTACAGTTAGTCTTCTAGCCTACATCATCGACCGTTAGACTTCGACTACGGAAAGTCTGGTTTCTCTCGACATTTTTGTTCGATGCTCTTTAGAAGAGCAGAATCCTGTTAACTGATGGTCCGCTCGGGTCCCTTTCTCATAGACTTTCAGTTTCTGCCTTATGCCTATTCTACACGGAAGGCGTCAAAGGAGAAATGACAAAATAGTTACATCAGGCTAGATAAACTACAATGTATGATCCTCATTTTTCAAGACGAGAGTGTCAGAGGATTGTATAAAAGTAGGATATCAATGAAAGAGTGAATACACGAGTAATAATGAAATCTGTAATCATATTAAAGAGGTTGTTCACATGGCACCTAAGGAGACATTTGATTTTGAAAGGAATTTCAATTAGAGTAAGGTGGAGTGGATGACAAAAAAAAAAAAAAGATTGAGGCTATCACTGAGAAGAAGGAAGCATTTTAAGCTTGGCTTAGTTGGATAACAGTAGGATTGGGAAAAGTATCAAGTTATTAAGTGGAAAATGAAAACAAAATTTAGAAATGTGTAAGGAAGAATGTTTGAACAGAGTTGGTTCTGAGATTAATCACTCATTAAGATATAGTAGGTAGGCTCAGGCATGGAGGACCAATCCTATGGCAGTTTGGATGAATCATTTTAAGCATCTTTTGACAGAGAATACGAAGGAATACATTGAGGAAGAAATACATGGTGATTTGAAGGTACAGGAGTTAGTGGATCTGTTTGTGGAAGACGACGTGAGAAATGCCTTAGCAAGATTAAGTAATGGGAAGACAGCTTGCTCACAAGAAGTACCTATGGAAATGTGGAAGTAAGTAAGAATAACGAGAATGTTAAATTAAGTTCTAGAAGATGTGAAAAGGGCAATAAGAAAGACCATTTAAATTAAAGAGGTATTAATGTGATAGCCTCTACAAGAAAGTTTTAAGTAAAATTATAATTACAAGGTTAAAGAAGAGTCTTATCCTGTGTGTCAGATGAAGAGGCTGGCTCTACTGCTAAAAGGTGTTGTATTGATATTTTTACCATAAGCACAATGATAGATCATAGAGAAAGGAATAGCCAAAAGCCAGAAAACACATTTGCTTTTTTAAGGATCTCGGAAAAGCCTATGATTGGTTTTTTTGTTTGTTTGTTTGCTTGTTTGTTTTTTTGCAGACTCCGGGGATCGATGAGGAAGATGACAGCGAGTTTGTCAATCATCAGTTTAATTTCTTGGATATTTAGAATGCGCAGAGAGGCTGTTAAGTGTCGGAGAGTGGTCAGCTGAATTTGTAGCATCCAAAGATCTGAGAGATGAATGTGGAGTGTCACTCACTCTGTTTAAGATCTACCTTGATGCAGTGATGGCACATTGGGCTTCAAGTACAGTTATGGGATCCGAGATGATTGGAAACAGTGACACTCATTCACTATTGTTTGCCAACGATCAAGTGATAATTGCTCAAGATCAGGATTATATTGATTTTATGATGACGAAACTGGTCGATGTTTACAGTATGGGCGGTCTAAAAGTTAATTTTATCAAGACAAAATATTTAGTGGTTGTTGGAGTCTTCTGCAACTTGGAGAAGATATAGACTTAAATATTCTAGTCAGTAAAGTCAAGGCAACAGATCAT
Source organism: Typopeltis vanoorti (assembly GCF_054136105.1). NCBI lineage: Eukaryota > Metazoa > Arthropoda > Arachnida > Uropygi > Thelyphonidae > Typopeltis > Typopeltis vanoorti. The sequence goes on along the minus strand of NC_143550.1, from coordinate 58,249,772 downwards.
TTTAGATACTTAGGATATATTATTCATACGTCTGGAACATGTGAGAAAGATGTAGATGATCGTATCAGCCAAGTCCTTGATGCCATTAAGTAACTGAATAGTGTGCTATGGAGTCAAGACATTCGAGAGGAAACCAAGATGGTACTCCAAATGATAATAGAGAACATTCAGATGTATGGAAGAGAAGAATGGACATTGAATGCGACACAGACGAGTCGATTTTGCAGTGGTATGGGCATGTTCAACGAATGCCACAGGAGAGTTGATCGAAGAGAGTGATAAATTGGTCACCACCAAAAATATGTAAGAGAGGAAGGCCTTGATTTTCTTGGAGAGATGTGGAAGCAATGCAAGCCGGCGGGTGGGGGGGGATTGTACTAAGGCTTCCCGGATGGCCGTTTGCAGCGAGAAGGGGGGGGGTCACATGGCAACTCCTTGTTGAAATGGCTTAGCATATGATCTTCTCTTCTTTGATGGCATTTGAACCGAATTATTAAAATACAAAAGTGGGGGTATTTTTCATTGTACCAACTGTGTCATAATGTAAAAAAAAAAGATAGAAATTCATAATGAAACCCTTTGGAAAATATATTGCACAGAAGATAACTTAATGCTAAAGTGAAATTTTGACAAAGCAATCCCAATTCAGCTTGGTTATTTCCTGCTTATTTAGAGTTATTACTGGAATCATTGAAAGGCATGAATAAAGTACATTATTTCTGCCTTTTGTGTCTTTGCAACTACTCCCATGCGTGCTTTTCAATATTAAAAACCTAATTACATTGGGGAAATTCCTGTATCCCAGTTTTAGATTGACAAATTCAGTTTTGAGTGAGAAAGAATTTTTATATCGTTTTTCTCTTGGAAATTACAGTATAATGCATATGCTTATATGCAGAAACGACCGTGCTCTGTCAACTTATTGCTTGCGTAAAGGTCCATTTAAGTATATTATTACTAAATGTAACAGTTTGTGATGACTGAGAGGTACCTAGTGTATTATGTGGTGGTTTGTGCTGCACCAGATAAGACAACCACAACGATTTCGATTTCGATTGATGTTAGTCTCTGGTGAAACCAGAGACTAACATCAATCGAAATCGCGGTGATTAAAACATACGGTAGGGCTCCATGAGATGCATATTAGACTACCTAAATTATAACCTTACTCGGAGTTCATCTATTTCTTCGTTTTATTAGCAAATGCTTTAGCACGTCACTTTTCGAGATTTCAAATTATTAAGAAATAATTTGGTGGATCAAAGTTTAAGACATCGCTGGTTAAATAATCAATAAACACACATTTTTAATGCCTTATTTAAATGTTGACTGTCATTTTATTCAAACGGAAGACTGCTTGAATTATACATTGAATTATACATTCTTACAAGTACAAAAAAACTGGTATCGGAGAGATATCAAAAGGAAACCTGGAAGACCAGCCTTAAGGTGGAAAGACCCAATGATTAAGAAAGTCAGAAGAAAATGGAGAAGAAAGGCCCAAGACAGGAACAGCCGGACTCTTTACGACCTGCAGTCATGGAGAAATCCTGACTGAAATCACAGGTCCATCAAGGTAATCATCAAGGTAAACCAAAACATGTAAATCAGAAAATCTTTAACTCGAAGCAAAAATTATTTGTTTCATCTTTTTTCAGATCTATGAACACTTTACAAAATTTATAAAAGTAGTTAATCAAGCGATTTATGTCTTCGGTTCGATAAATTCCAGTTACATATGAATTCTTGGCAGCAAAATAAAACGTTCTCTAAACTTCCGATTATCCATATGCTTTACGGAAAAAAAATCTCATTGTAACTTTACAAGCACGGATTTGTTTCACTTTTGAGTTTACAGTCTTCAAAACGTTTTAAGTCTCATGACTGCAGATACTTGTTGGCCTCGAGATATGATAGAGTTACTTATTTTTCAGATCCAAGGTTTATGCAGAGCCTACAATCAACCTCGAATATCCATAAAATAGTTTACTATCTTCAAGCGATATATAAAACTCTATGTGCCATAGGTGCATTTCTGACTGGAAATACTGGAATCGATAGAAATACAAGCAAATATTCTTGCAAAATCCTCGATTTTGCAAGAACTGCTCTCAATTAGAAAATAGACCTATTAAATAATCCAATTCAAAGGTTAGGTAATTATGTGAGCCAAAGGTCCAATTACCTGGTATAGCCATAAATGGTTTAGCTTAAGAATTATAAACACGTTAACACAAGAATATTTTAATGTTTGCCAAATATTTCAGTTTGAAACTAACAGAGACTATCCTCAGTGGCTTGATAGGAACAGTTTTTACAAGGTGGAATATAAACAGTTGATCATTCAAAAGTAGAACGAGCCGCATGATGTTACATTGCTAAGCATTAAAGAGAGGTAAATTTCATCAGAGTGATGAATAAATTATAAGTATTAATTCACAGTTTCATATAACAATCTTAATTTATAAATTCAATTAAAGATAACATTAGACTAATGTAAGAATTAAAGGTCTCGATTTAAAAAAAAAAATTATGTGTTATACGGATTAAACTTTCCTTTTTTTTTGACAAGGATATACTGTCATTTCTATTCAAGTTAGGGAGTTGAAGTAAGGTGAGGCCTTATTTCAAAGCTCTAAACTAAACTAAAAACTGTTCCTATCAAGCCACTGAGGATAGTTTCAGACTGAAATATTTGGCAAACATTATAATATTCTCGTGTTAACGTGTTTATAATTCTTAATTTAATGTCACAAGTGTCTCTCAAGAATAGAAAAATAGCTTAGCTTCTTGTAAACGTCATCCTGGTAACAATATGCGGTATCAGTCATTTCCTCATTGCCTGATGTCTGTCAATTCCTGTGTATCCTAGCCAGTTTGTTTCTCAACAACAGAAGCCAGTTTCTAGACAGAGAAACACAGCAAATTCAACAGAAGTGCAGTCAATTTACCTTCAGTCAAAAAGTCTTCCTAGGTGGAATTTGAATCCTGGTCTTTCTGACCGAAGGGTGATCTGATATTGACTACGTTATGGAGATTTTCAGGAAAGGTAGAGATAATAATGGTAAGTGAGATTAAAGGATGAGGGATGAAGTATCAAAAATATTGGAGAAATGAAATATGAATAGGAGAATTCGTAATATCATTCTTGATATTCCTTTTTATCATAAAAAAATGAGAAGTGGTGGTTAGCCTGAGTGGAACATTTCAGGGAAAGGTAGAACCCAATTATCATACCACGAATCAAGTACTTTATAATGTAAGGCTCCCCCAAAGAGGTCAAGGGAAATATAAAATGCATCACAAAGTTGAAATTTTAAACAACTGAATATTTAGTTCTCTCTGATATCACTTGAGACGGTTATCATCTCTAAGTTAATTGAATTTAACTTAGAAATTGTAATTATTTCATTATTTATAATAATAAATAATGTCGATACAACGTGAAATTTGTCCATCCGTTTTATAATGTTGTCAACACTTGAGCGCGTTCAAAACTCTTTTCTCTTTCTTCCTTTGTTGTACAGTATATCAATCATTAAAATATAAGAACTTCTCTTATACTATTTTTGATGAAGGAAAGATTATTCAGTCATATGTAAAGCGAATTAAATTATTCTGTTATGAAACATGTTCTAAACATGTACAAAATAAATGATTTTGCTTCTCTTTATTGTTTTCTTATTAAACATGACATAGACCGAAAGGACACTAAAGTATTGCCCTTAAAAGCAGTACTCTGATAGTAATCATCTAGTTGTAAACTTTCTGAGATTAAGAAAACATTTCATTATTTATTTATTTATTTTGCAATTTGTTTATAAGCAAGTTATGACAAACGAATTAGTCTGTCTCACACGGCGGCTGCAATGTTATTTCTACCGAACTGGAATTTTTTTATCCAGAAAAGCAGGCAACCCGACCAACGAAACACACGCAGTGCATTTGACACAGTTAATTCATTAGCCCACAGCCCTAGTTACTTCGGCCATATTTCAAAACAACCATAACAGCATCTCAGAATTTTAACGCAGAGTTTACTATTTTTTTTATTATTCCTACAAACTCTGTCTTTTCCGATCGATTTTCCTGTTTGTGTGGAAGAAAAATTCTGAAGAAAAAAAAAAGTCTTATTCTGAGAACAACCTCTCATCTGTTAATTTTAATTGAAAATGCTTTGTGTGCATTCGAGCGTGGATGTCTGCAACAAAGTGAGGCTAAAAACATCGTTGCAGCATGGAAACATCAAAAAACATTTTCTTCATCAGCATTTTAGCACTAACTGATGGATATAAATCACTTCAGCAATCGTCTAGATCATTTTGTCTTTTCAATATCTTTCTAGTCTCTCTCTCTCTCTCTCTCTCTCTCTCCATCTTCTCTATCTTCCACCTCCCCCATTTAAGATTGCAAATCTCTTGGTGTCCAATTTGCATGTTTTTAGTCCCATTGTTTTCTTTCATCGATATCTCATGGTAAGCCTATTTCCATGTAACTTTCTTGCTGTGTGTGTGTGTGTGTGTGTGTGTGTGTGTGTGTGTGTGTGTGTGTGTGTGTGTGTGTGTGTGTGTGTGTGTGTGCTTCCTAATCTGCAGGTTATTTTTTGTTTTTAATTCTAATGGGCAATATTTTTTATCCATTCTTTTTTTTTTGTGTCCTAGTCTGTTAGAATTTAGTGTCAATATCTCTAAATTGTAAGTCATAGATGACATTACGAGTATGTACTTTTTTCTTCTTTTTTTTTTTTTTTCAAATGAGATTTGTTCTATGTTTAATTCGATTTCTTGACGATATTCCATATATTTTCCTAAATTGTTTATAATTATCACCATTTTTCTCTTTGTTACATATCTGCTATTACGGTTTCGAACTGCTCTAAGATTGAGATTATTATAATGTTGCATGTCGGAAAATCTTAGATTTGAAAGAAAAAAAAAATCGTTTTTTTTGCTGAAGGGGCGAAAGACCGAGTTGAAGTTGTTCTGAAGGGCGAAAAACCGAATTTCTGGGTAAAAAGTCCTCTATCTCCGTATGAGATCGATTAATTGACCTTCAGTCGAAAGAGATCACATAAAGTTTCCTCAGGTCATGGAAGAGAATCAAACCCAGGTATTTCCTAAAAAAATGGCTTCGTCTATACCGACTGAGCTACGGAGGCTCTAGAGCTATTTTAATATTGTTATATAATATTAATAGTATGGTCATACTCCTTTTTTCCATATAAATAAAGGTATTGTATCTCTCTTTATGTTCTATCATAAAAATTCACTTTATGTTCTATCATATATATTGCTTCAACTTTATTGGCTAAAGCAACATGTGAGAGAACATAATTATAATAATATCCTATCCCCAATTTAAGTAGCCAACTTGAATAAAATTCTTCGAGCAAGCTTAGAATAGGGCTTAGTTCTAGCTTTCTAGCTTAGTAATAGATGAAATGAATCAGATCCCAGCTTTGAGGACTCAAAAAAAGCACAATTCTGTATTTTAATAAACAACACATTAAAATTTTTAATTTGAAATTTGAGTTATTATATTGCAAACTATCAGGAATCTCACGCTAAGAGCAGTTCGTCTACTATTAGATGGCCAATCATAGTTACTGTTACTTGTTATTTAGAGTCAATCAAATTCATGCCAGCTTTTTTTTTTTATTTTTTTAATAAATGTGGTAATAGTTGTCATTTTTTTACTAGAATAAAAGTTGAATTATTGTTGTATTTCAGTGATAGAGTAAACAGCTACTTTTGTGCATCTGTGATGACCAGTCACTGCTACCACTTGTTAGTTCAGAGCAGCGTCACCTAGTGACGTTAACATACGAAAAAGGAAGTTGGAAGTCAACTGGGACAATTTTCTTTGGGGTTTGAAATGCCTGTAGAAGAGTACTTGTTCGTACTGAAATCGCAGAGGTACCATAAAATGCAGCCTTCGAATTTTTAAGCAGTTGCTAAAATTGAATGTATAAAAGTGCACATCCCGTATATAATTGGAATTCTTTCATGGGCTTTTGTATTTTCTATTTGTAATGATGTCTGTAGTTAATTAGCAGTTTCTTTAATAAAATTTCTTTCAGAAACTTCGCAGTTTTTTTCTGCAGGTGATCTAATTTGAACATGTTTTAAAAGAGCTTTTTCTTCTTGTAATACAAAAAAAAAGCATTTCTTCCTTTTTTTTCCCTTCTCTCTTTTACGCTTTTGTTTTTGAATAACACATTTGGTCATTTTTTTTCCATACATGTTTAACTCCAAGAGATAATAAATATTGAACATTACTGTAGTGTATTGAATGAGACTCGCTTACCATGAACACATCTAATCACGAAACCAACAATATATACTGCTACAGAACATTCCGGATTACTGTAACAGAATTATATGAACCTGCGCATCGGTATACTACAGAAAAATTGTTCTAGTGTTTAATATAGAAGTATGTAACTCTTTTATTTCAATTTATGGGAATCGCTGGCTTCTACCCATAGAAGAGAAAGCACCCTATTTATTACTTTTCTCAGGTTCCTGAGTTTGTGATCTGGAACCAAAAACTCAGAAATCAATTAAAAAAAGCAAAAAACTTTCACCCCCCCCCACTTACACACTCTCTATGGCACATAACAGAAGTTACATGAGGTTATGCAAACACTAAAAACTCTTGAGTATTCTAGAATTGCATTTTTAAAAAAAATATTAGTGTTACAATTTTTTATAAAGGAATTCAAAATTGTCTAAAAGGACTAAATTACTACATTAAAAACAGAAAATACAGAATAAATTTTAAAAAAAGTACCCCATATCTACTCATCTGAACTTAACTCGGCTACTGAATATCCTATATGTAATAAGTGTGTCCCAATATGACTAACGTCCACACAACTACTCGATTTTGCTTTTATTTCACATCAAATATTTTCAGATTATGCTTAAGTGGGATTAATATTCCTTGGGTAAAATTAAAATCGCCTTTGCCCATTTTAAACTTAATGTCCATGATATGCAAGTCACTAGAATGACGTCAGCGTAATAGATTAGATTATTATTAAAGATTATTATATAGTACAAAAAGAAACACACTTGAAAATATACAATACTTTAGCAGTGCCCACATCATTATATTATATTATATTGAAATTTGGGCAATAAACAAACAAGATAAACGAAGAATAAAAACAAGCGAAATGAGATTTATGAGAAGAACTGCAAAATACACATTATTAGATCAAAAAAGGAACGAAGACATTTTAAAAGAACTAAACTCAAAATCAAAAGAAGAAAAACTAAACAATTATAAGCAAAAATGGATTGAACATGTAAACCGAATGGCCAACACCCGACATCCTAAACAAATACTAACATATAAGCCAATTTGAAAGGTAGACCTCAAAAAATGATATTGGATGGATAATGAGACCGGAACAGACCAATATGGTCTATGTCCGTAATTAGTGTTATGATGATTAAGGATTACCATTGCAGATTACCATTGCTCTGCTTATACTGTGTATAAGCAGAGCACTGCTTATACACAGTACTTGTATACAGAGAATTTCTGCTTAATAGTATGGTATCTTGCAATTTTTGCTATTTTATGCTTTTTTATGAGAAGCGCTTACTTACGTAAGGTTATAGTCAGGGGAGAATGCTGGTCTTAAAATTCACGTTTGCTCTTGTTATCATTCAGGGAATGAGAGGTGAAGTCTGATTAACGGAATAATGAATTACTGACCATTTAAAACTATATACAGTATTTAGAAATTTATGTACATTTAATCATACAAATACAACATTTATTTTACAAATGATATTCTATCTTTTTTCAATTTAGCTACTTGAATACAAATTCAACCTCACGGTTCTTCTTTATGAACTGGTCAATAACATCGTCTTAAAAAGTTGGTTGTAACTTAATTTTCCCCAGCAACACGCACACTTGTAAAGGCTGGCTGAAGCTCACTGGCTAGAGCTACTTTGACTGCGTATGGCCCGTGTTTAAGCAACAGGGTGAGATGACGTGGAGGGAGCGGAAATGGCTATGCGCGCATGAAATCACAGCCTTTGTCTTAGTCTTAGAAATCACAGCAGCCTTAGTGGCAGCTGGGTGCTCCCACAACCGAGCAAGCCAAGGTAGCTTGACTAGTGTCGGCCTTCGATACACAACGCAAAGCTCAATTATTGCCGCGCAAGCTTAAAACGTCTTCTGTCTACGAAAATAAAAGCCTAAATGAGATGCTTATAAATGCATGCATTTATTAACAAATAAATATCACTTCTTTCTCAATTAATGAGCTTGCGCAGCAAGCATAGCAAGCATGGAGAATTCGTCACTGGTTATAGTATAGGTTTACATAGGTAAACTGAGGGTAGGCTAAGGCTTAGATAATTCCGTATCAACCAAACATGGGATTTTTTGAGCCACTTCATTCTCTAATAAGCAGTATGGTTGTCTCAAATTGGGCGATAAAAGCCATCATTAACCTAAAGGCGTATCCCAAATATTCATACTACACTGTGAATCGGAGACGCTATGCATTCGGCTAACCAGGTCATCGCTGCTTACAGTAGTCATAAAATTTAATCTCTATAAATTAGCAGCGCAGGATAACTATGCCTTCCTAAGCAAAAATACGTCCATGGCAAGGTTTCAGTGAATCCTTAGTCGGCATTGTATCGAATTTGGGGTGTGTGTGGGGGGGGGATACTGGTGCATAGAATCGCTCTGTTCGGCTTTCTCGTGGATTACCTAGACATCTTATCTGAAGTTCTTATTGCAATCCAAATTCAGATTTCTGATTTCACTTCTCTACTAGATCATATATCTAATACTGTAACTCCTGATTCAGGTTATACCTATATATCGCCGGAGTAAATTTAAATCTCCTGTTCCCGCATTCAAGTCACTTATAGAAGGCCAGTATACTCCCCAACGTTCTTGTCTGATATATACATGTTCTTATGCTGGTTTGTCTGTTTGTGGGATGAAAAATCCGAGTTGTCTAGGAGAGAAAAACTCTGTACTTTTCAAATGACCCCTGAATAATTCACATTCAGATGCAAAATTCTGAATTATTATTTTTATTTTCCTAGATAAAGTTCACGTCAATAACGAGAATCGAACCGAGATAGTTTATACCCAAAGAGAGCCTTATGTCATCATCATCATCCATCTGACGTTACTAACCTTAAAACTGAGTAAATCCTACTAGGAACACTCTTGATGTTAGGGTCTTAAATGTGTATAATGTAGAGTATGTTCGCTTTGGTTTTGCCTTCAAAATAGATCTGACAATAGCCACATGCATTGATCACAAGAAGAGAGAACTTGAGTGGAAATAGATTTTTTTTAAAAAAAATGATTTCGGACAATTCCTTCTATGATAATATCTCTAATAACAACAGAGTCATTGCTTTTCTTAGGAAAGTTACAAATGATATCCCCCCCCTTCCATTAAAAAAATTCTTTCTCGATAACCTTCTTAGAATTCTCCTGTGGATTCCTATTGGAATTTGCAAATAATTTTCCCAGCATCAAATTACCTGTAGATGTTCTTTGAATCGAATATAAATGTCTGCCAGTAACATTCTCCAAAGAGGCTTGTTACAGGCAGACATTTATATGTATGAATATTTAAAAGTTACAAATCAAGCTAACAAACTATTAAATAAGTTATATCCTCCTCTCTTGACAAATATACCTGAATAAGGACAAAAATCGAAAAATATTTATAAAGCTATGATTTTTATATGATTGAAAGTTGGCAAAATATCAAAGATGACTGAATTTAATTATTATTGTTCATGTCTTGGGCGTTCTGCTGATGGGCCGACGATGTTTGGATGAGTAATAAAATAATGGCATACATAAATAATCAATTATTGCATAATTTATTCAATAACATTTATTTCCCCATCAAACTCTGAAAAGTTCATTTTTAGAAACTCTTATTTAACAATGATGAATAATACAATGTGTGTTCGTTATGAGGCCACTCTGAAGTCCAGCGCTCAAGGAAGGTGTGGTTTGCTCGGGTTTAAAGGACGGAACTGATCATTTATACAACATAGGATAGGATAATGAAGTCATGCTGAATTAAATCCGAACTTTGGTTGCCTTTCGGCTGTTTAGAGGCTTGAGGAAGCTAAGAACATTTCGTCCAATGACTGGATGGGGTATATCAGTCAGTATGTCTATTCCCAGAAACCGGTAAATTCAACTTCAACTGAAAAGTCTTTATAAACGTTTCCTCTTTAACACAAGGGCAACTGAAACGTTTTTCTTAGTTCAGCACTACGAATGCGCTGGCTTAGTTTTCGAAATAGCTTGTATGATATCTTTGGTTCCTATCCAGATACATAACAACTCATTTCATCCTAACTATATTTTATTTATAACATTTCTGTATTTATTTTGATATCTTTTTATATATTGTCTTTTGTCTAACAACTGTTTAATATCTTCAGAAATTTTATTTTACAATTTCATTTCTGATTTTTTATATTAGTTATCATTTTGCAGCAGTTTTAATTCCTGTAGTGATAATGACAATTAAGGTTCTAGTCGCCGAACATTTTATCTTAGCAAAATCGGTTTTTTCGTCCCGTAAACTCAAGAAATCGACCGTAGAACCAACACTATTCCAGACAATAACATATTGTATTAGGGTTAGGGACAGAGAGATGGCGACACTTATCAGTTGTCTATTCATCAGATGTCGCTTTGTGGTAGTCTTGGGTCAGCTATCTCTGATCAGCTACCGGTGGAGATTGAACCCCCCCCCCCTCAGCCTCCAAAAGATAGATAAGGCTAAAATAGCCTCCCTTATTCCTTATAATCGAATAAAAGATGTTAGCTGATTTTTTTATAGTCGCTATCATAATGAATAAGGGTTAGACTTTGTGATATCAACGTATAATCAAACATATTTCACAAACTCGTTGTTTTATTTATGCTCAACATATCACAGTATTTTGCTGAACCTTTCATGATATTATACTTGTCTGTAGACTTGACAGAACGCTAATGGACATCTGAGAACTTGACACATGATATAATCAATTGAAATATTGTTTTAAGGAAAAATGACATAAGAAAATGTGAGAAAAAAATTGTAGAATAAGCAATATTAGAAAGTTAAAAATGTTGAAAAAAAATAATAGGAACATAAAATATATTCGATATCAAGTCAGGTTCGGGAAGGAAGGTGAATCAGCTGATATTAGTTGGAATAACACCAGAAAAGGCATATTTAATAGTCACATCTAAAGTAATGGAATGAATTCGTTCATAATTATAAATAATAATAAAAAAATGGTACATAGTCCATTCGGGGGGGGGGGGGTCGTAATAAGGAAAACCCACGATACCGAGTCCAGGAACCTTTTAATGAAAATTCCATATTAGACGATGAATTTTTATTAGGGGTGTGCGCGCGCGCGCGCGTGTGTGTGTGTGTGTGTGTGTGTTAAAGTACTTCTGCTATAGCATAAATTTTGTAAGTTTTTATTCTACTATATGGCTATCGATATATAAGAAATTTCTCAAATCTATTGTCTGTTTGTCTTCTATAATAATTTTTTTTCTATCCATTTATCTGCATATTTCCATTAAGTTGACGAAGAAAACATTGCGGCTGACTGATGACAGTTTACATTTAGCTTGACAGCCTGTAACTTGTTGCCGAGTTAAAGGCTGTCAAGTCACTGTATGGTTTCTACTGGAAGTATAGTATCGAATATTCCTTGAAGCAAACTACTTCGTCTTAAAATGCGTTTCGGCGTTAAGATTTCATTGCTCTGCTACGATAGGGAAAATTTCTAATAAGAATATCTATAGATTAGAGCAGTGTTTCTCAACCTCCGGACCCTGGCATCAATTAAACCGGACCGCGAGAAGTTCTGAAATTTGTCATTTTAGTTTTCTAAGCATTTTTCATGAATAAATATTTTATAGTGGAAATATTGTAGGCATCCTATTTAATATCATTACAAATAGCTAAATGTAAAAAGCCGTATTCCATTGGCGAAGAACTCATTAAGGCTTCTTTGATTGCTGCTTGTAATGAAGTATTAGACCAGTCTGCGGCAAGTGAAATGAAAGCCATCCCATTGTCGAATGATACAGTTGAAAGGCGGATATCTGATATGGCAGAAGATACAGAAACGCGACTCATTGAAAAAAAAAATTAAAAAATCGAAATTGTTTGCATTACAACTGGATGAATCTACAGATATTCAGAACAACCGTATTTTACTTACGTACGTACGATATATTGACCATGATGAAAGTAACATGAAAGAACACATTTTAAGTGTTTCTGAATTACCCACTACTAGCATTGAAGTTTTCAAAGTTTTAAATGGTTTTATTGAAGAGAGAGATCGCGAATGGAAAAATTGCATCGGAGTTTGTACTGATGGCGCTGCCTGTCTTACAGGTAGAAATTCAGGTTTAGTCATTAAAATTAAGGGTATAGTGGATAATAACTTATTGTCAATGCATTGCTACATTCATAGGCAAAACCTGGCCAACAAAAAATGGCACCTGAGCTTAATGAGGTCCTGTCTCGATCTGTTAAAATTATTAATTATATAAAAAACAGTGCTTTAAATACAAGACTGTTAAAATAACGCTGAATAATATTATAAATTTTTGGTGATCAGAATATGTCAATGAAAATCAGCACAAATTAATTTAATGATGTTAGCCCGAGGAAACTACAATATGCTACAAGGTTTCATTAATGCAGTGATTGATAACTAATTTAAATGTAATTTTATATTTGCCAACATGCCACACCGTATATATATAAGAGTGCACTAATACTCTTTACGATTGTGCCATAATTAATTATTAATACTTATGTTAATTTAATGTATGAACTTTTAAATAAAAACGGACAGGTATTTACGAGTAAATTTGTTGGGACCGGGCCCTCGTCTTATAAAAAAAAAAGAATCTAACGGGCCGCGGTCTCACGAAGGGTGAGAACCACTGGATTAGAGCATATAAAAGTGGGCTAAGCCGACTCTCCTTTCTTTCTAATATTCTAGGCAAATATTCTAGATTGAGACTTGAAGATGAGTTAGTAGGTCACATATTGAGGTGGAAGGATTTTTCCTCAAGGAAACTCTGATTTTTCACAAAACAGGAAAACGACCAAACGAACATATGCAATATAAGACACAATACAATGTCTTCGGCCTTAGTCGCTTCGGTCGTAATAAGAAATAACAAATCAATAACAACAATATCTAGACCGAGATCTACTGCTACTAATGTTATGCCGATTCTCCGTCAACTCCTGGGAATAGAATTTTATCCTATACGGAGAGATGTGATCCAAGATTTTTCCAAGATTACACTTCTTCCTAACATACTATAGTATTTACGCCATTTCATGTGGTCCCTTCAAAGTACTTCCTTTGTTGATATAGATTTTAAGACATATATATGTCATGGTTTATTTAAAACATCTGCAAAAGTCCAGTGTAAGAATTCAGCGAAATATAATTTTTTTTTAATTTTAATTTTTAATTTTTATTTTTTAAGATCGTACTGCTATCAGCAAATCTGATCTTCAATGCCAATTTAAATTCATTATATATATATGAATCTTCAATGCCAATTTAAATTCATATATATATATATATATATATCGGACACGCCTGAAGAAGTCGGACAATCCGATATATACATCGGATTGTCCGACTTCTTCAGGCGTGGGAACATAGAAAGCAAGTAAACACTATGAGAAACATCGTATCACTATAAAACGACTATTATAAAATCAGTTAGCTTTGAACTGTAGCTACAGTCCGTGTTGAAGTTCTATTGTTAAGTAGCTGCGTGCGTCTGATTTCACGCGTGTGCCAATATCGGATAGCAGAGCTGAAAGAGTCCGGTAGATTATAGCTGAGGTTATTATTTATGTGATGAGGGTCCATAACAATTTCCTTAGACTCGACTATGCGTCGCTCCACCTCGTCACAGCATATATGAAGGTTTGAGGTTGTTGTCCAGTTTATCTCATGTTGAAGGCCTTCATCATTTGTGTTTACTGAAAACAGTACATGGCTTGACAGGGCACTTGCTCTAGTTCTTTTGTAGGCAATGTCTCTCTGATGTTCTTCTAGACGTAGGAGGATGGATTTTTCAGTTTGGCCATAGTATTGCTTCCCGCAGTCGCACGTGATTTTGTACACTCTTGGGAATTGTAGATGGTTGTGAGCTTGTTTGTATTTGCTTAAAATCGATCTTAGGTTAGGAAGAGTAGAGAAACAGGTTTTTATGTTGAACTTTCTTAAAATTCTTCTTAGTTTCGTGGAGAGCGAGCTGATATATGGTAAGGAGATATAACCTTTTGGATTGTCTTGTGTTTCTGAGTTGTTTTGATGGAGTGGTATAGATGCTTATTAATAGTTTTCGACGAGTAGCCATTACTTGTGAAGGTTCTTTGTAGATGTTGCAGTTCATTTTTTAGATCTTCATCATCTGACAGTATAGATCTAGCACGATGTGCTAGGGTTGAGATGATACCCACTTTCTGTGCAGGATAGTGATGTGAGGACGCATGCAGGTATCGATCTGTGTGTGTAGATTTTCTAAAGATTGATATTTTAATAGAATCAGATGACTTAGTAAGTCTTACGTCCAGGAAGGGAAGAGATCCATTTTCTTCAACCCCCATTGTTAATTTGATATCTTGGTGGAAGTTGTTTAAATTTAAATGGGGGGAAGCCGTAGGGACTAGGGGGGGAGAACTCCCCTTTCGAATCTTCAAAATTCGAGTCATCAGAATTCAAGGCGAACTGGCCTATCAGTCCTGAACTCTGGGGATTGGGCGCCAGGGGGCGTATCCCCCTAGTTGTAATATAAAATTCTATGAATAATAATAAAAAAAGTACACTAGAACGAACTAATTTAGCCTTTTTCTGTCGGAGTTGATGGACTCTTCTACTGAAAATACTATTTTAACATCTTGAAAGCGTCTGTAAATTTTTTAATATTTTGAATCAGAACTTTATTTATATCTTTAACTGTACAGCACAATACATATAATGCAAACTACAACTTTTACATAAATTGCGAGTGACTTCTTTACTTACATAGCGTAGTAGTGTGTGTGTGTGTTGAGGGGGGGGGAATACTGTAACAACTGCAGTAGTATTTATTACTGGTCAATCTGAAATTTTTTTTGATCACTATCGTACAAAAAAGATAGGAGAGATGAATATATAGATTTTCTAAACAGTATGCAAATTAGAGGAATTGAGACCGTGTTTCTGTTACCTACATGTTACCTACCGTGTTTCTGTTATCAACAGAAATTGACTTGGGGCATTGTTGGTTCAAAAGCACTAAGAAAGCGGAAAATAATATAATCTATATTGCGAATAATTATTTCGCAATATAGATTGTATTGCGAAATCCTCAACCCGCCTTTTATTTCCAAAGGGAGTAGGCGAGGCCGCTTGAGTCATAACAAACTTTTGAAAGTTATCTAAAACTTTAGATTATAAAATTTAAATATGAATTTGAATTTCTGTGATATAAACGGGGGATTTCTTCTGTTGGTATTTTATGTGCAAAATTACGATCAAGAATAAATGATATTACAATTAGTTTCCCGATTTTTTATTTTATTTTTTGAAAGTGTTTACAAAACATATACGTCACGTGATAATAACGTTGTAGATCAGTCTTGGGAATTTATTCCAGTTTTACGCCTATTCGTAAACCCACAAGATATCATGCAAATTTACGAAACCAGATCCAATGGAATAGATTGGTTAATCCTTAATTCCGCTTACTCTTCTATGTCTGTATATTGCATGTGTTCTCCTGGCCGATTTGCCTGCTTTATCGGTATAAAATCCGAATTTCCTGAAGAAAAAAAAAAAATCTCTCCACCTCTTTATGAGATCGGTTAAATTACTTCGATGAGAAGGCGTGGTAAAGGATTTCGCCTCTTTGACGGGATTCGAACCCACGTCTTTCCAACCAAAATGCACCGTCAATACCGAATGAGCTATAGAGGCTCTAGTTATTATTAATGACAATATTTCGATAATTGCATAATTACAGTCGAAGTGCTATTAACATTAAAAACATATTTTAGTCTTGACTCCAGGAGATATTAGTAATAATAATAATAATTAAAATATGTACAATTATTATTATTATGCTTTTTCATTTTCTTTCTTCATAGTAATAATAAGAGCCTCCGTAGCTCAGTAAGTATAGACGAAGCTCTTTGGTCGGAAATACCTGGGTTCGATTCCCCTCAGTGGCCTGAGGAACCTTTATCTGGTCTCTTTCGACTAAAGGTGAGTTAGCAGGTCTCATACGGAGGTAGGTTGTTATTTTTCACTCGGAAACTCGGATTTTTCGTCCCCAGAACAGGCAAACCGGCCCCGTGAACACACATGGATTACAGTCATGAATACCGGATAAAATTGGAAGGTTGGGGAAAGCAATGATGAAGTACCTTGTAAAAATCTCATCAGGAATACTTTGTGGGCAATGCCTACAAAGTCACCTACGGCCGGAAACGACTGAAAGAGAAAATCAGATCAGATAGTAATATGAAGGCAAAGGCAAACGAAAGTTTATGTAGGATAATAATATTAATAATAAATTTACCATTTAGTTCACAAACCAAGAATTGTAAAATCAAGTTATAAAGGAGATACAGTAATTTAAAAAAAGGGGGGAAGGGTAGAAGAAAACTGGGCAAAAAATAAAAAGTAAATAAAAAACGAAAAACTGTTAAGAGATAAAAAGCAGTTTCTTTTTTAACAGGATTGTACTCAAGGAGAATTTATAGTTCCTGGATTTTGGGCTCTGGGCGATTATTCCAGAAGTAATGCGATGTTTGTGGA
The DNA here is from genome assembly GCF_054136105.1 of Typopeltis vanoorti. Taxonomy (NCBI): domain Eukaryota; kingdom Metazoa; phylum Arthropoda; class Arachnida; order Uropygi; family Thelyphonidae; genus Typopeltis; species Typopeltis vanoorti. The sequence continues at coordinate 58,232,892 of NC_143550.1, read as the reverse complement.
ATAATCGTCTTACTTCTTTTGCTTCTCTCCTCTCTCTCTCTCTCTCTCTCTTTCTCTCATTTTCTTATTAATGTACTTAGATTACTATTCTGTATTGTTTTATGGTTGATATTAAGTCCTCAAATATCTAGCTGTGTTCAAATAATTATCTGACAGTGCAAAATGGTCAACAAGACGGATATATTAAATCTTTTTTTAAAAAAGATTTCATCTTTCTTTTGAGCAGTTCATGCTTCGCTTCAATTTAAACCAAAAGTTATTTAATAGAACACTCAAATCGCGGATCCTCTATCTGTTTTATAATTTATAACGATGTGTTATTATTCGAAGTGAATGTGGTTCAAATTTTCTGATCAAAATAATCAAATATTTCAAACGTTTAGTTCTGATTCAAATAAAGTTTCCGAATATGATGCAGAGTAAGGATATTTAAATAAGAAATTCGCTGGATTGGGCGATTAACTCGTTCAAATCTAAAACAGCTTGTTTGAGTACGCCAGAGAAGGTTTTGTGTTACTGTCTACATAACCTGAGTCTGGTGCTTCAACATCACTGTTAACGATGTAATGTCTTTTTCTGGGCCTTGTCGTTCAACTTTTGTATATTCGAAACATAGACAAGAATTCATGATCATACCGCATTCCCTTTTTTCATTTTTCATTCTTTTTCATTTTCATTTTTTTTTTCAAAAAAGGCATTGTATATCTTTTTTGAGAAATCTATCTTTAAAAAAAAACTATTTTTCAAAATAATAGTTCAATATGGTGTATTATTATATTTCCATTTTGAGAGAGATAAAGAGAGAGAGAGAGAGATAATAAACAGTATATTTTGTCTCTCTTTTAACATTTTCCATTTTAGCATTTGAATGAGTTTTTAAACGAGCTCTAGAAAGGACTAAAATTTCCCTTTTTTAAGTATGCTTGGCCAGTTTTGTAATAATAGAGCACAGGAGTCCCTCTGGCTATACTGAGTGTTCACATTGTCTGGACGTCCTGTATGCCACCTGCAAGCAGCTGTCGCAGAAGACCCTACTATTATACATCTAGACTTGTCGGCTACCTAATATACTGTATATATTAGGTAGCCAACTAGTTTATATATGTATTATTTTCTGCATGTATTCGTGTGCCCGCATAGATACAGTTATTTAATTTTTAGTGACTGTATCGCCAACATTATATTTTTATAGTAACTGATATTGGCTATGGCCCTTGATCACGCACATTGCACATGTCTTTGTAATCTATTTCCATTTTCTGTTCTTTATCACCACTTGGAAAATAATTGTAGGATATATAGGTACACGTTTTACTATCTATTATTTATTTAGTTATTATTATTATTATTATTATTTGAAATTGAAATTTCATTTACACTGAATAAGTAGTACAAATGGAAATATAATATAATAGATGTAGCAAGCATTGATAAAATTTCAATTTCAAAAAATAAAATAAAATAAAATAAAACAAATAAATATTATTCTCTACCTCTGTATCAAAGATTACATTGGCATAGCTTTTATCTACTTGAGGAAATGACTATATATATATTTCTCAAATAAAAATAACAAATAAATAATATATATATTTTATTAATTTTATTTATTTATTACATTTATTCCCCCCCATATGATAATATTTGTCACTCGCCTTGCATAAAGCGACGAAGTCCGCATTCTTGCCTGCACCTAATTAATATTAATGAGAGAGTATCACAGTCACTTAGTATATTAGTCTTAGCCTTCTTCCTGTGCAGTTTAAAATGATGTCACTTATTTATTTATTTTATTTTGTTATGGTGCATTATTAGTGAGGGTCATTACCTCCGTTTCATCTCCGAGGGTTGATTAGTGTGATTCGGAGACAGTATTACTATTACTACAATTTCCTTTTTACTTCTTATAAAACAGAATCTCCAGCTACATTTTTATATTTATATATAATAGCACGCCCATACTATCCGAACAATGCCAAGTATGAAGCAAAATCCGTTACTGCTTTTTTATATCTTTCTTTATTTAGAATTACTCTATACGGTGAGCGGTGTAAAATGCCCCAGAAACTCGGAAGGGCAAGCCATTTTTTTTTTTTTTTTTTTTTTTTTTTATGCAGGTGCATCATTTGCGTCTGAATCGTCGCGTCGACTGACAAAACTGTGCGTGAGTGTGTGTGTGTGTGTGTGTGTGTGTGTGTGTGTGTGTGTGTGTGTGTGTGTGTGTGTGATGAGTTGGATGGCCTTGAGGGTGAAGGGAAAACACGTTTTCTGTACCTGACAGTTCCTGACCTTGACGCTGACTGTAGCAGAGCAGCACACATGCATGAGAGGTAGCTCTTCGAGTGTCAAGAACCGTCATCCGTAGCAGCGTTAGACGACGCGTGGCTACAGTTTTTTTTTTTTTCCTTTCTTTTTTCCTTCCTCAACGTAGGATTAAATTGGATGATTCGGAAGTAGGAAACGTGTCATTGGCTTGGTGTCACTGGCTGGTTAATTCTCAATTCTGCTATAGAAACGGAAGAATTTAGTTATTGGCCTAGAATTGTGTGCGTTAATTAGCATGTTATATATATTAAAAAAAAAGTAAATAGAAATGCTTTCATCATTTCCATTTAGCCTGTAAAGTTGTCTACAGGAAGACGAAGAAAGAATTCCAGATTATTTGAATTTACAAATCCTCGACAACAGCTTTATCAATATTGAATTCTAGAAGTCCATTAAACGCAAAAGGAAAATAATCTCCCCAAATTGGAAATTCTGTAGTCTTTGCACATGTTAAAATCCATACGTGTATTAAAATTATTTCCCACTATTTAATGTCAATCATAGGGCACCAGGTGGCTACATCCGTCCAATGAGTACTCTCAAAATTTTTACCCAGGCTGGCGTTTGATATTTGAAATAAATAAATAAATAAAATATAATAATTCTGGAAGTACTTGCTGACTCGTTTTGCTAACTGTCTTATTATTATTCTTCCATTTGCTTTAATATTACGCATATGCATGTAAGAGAGGTTTCGATTCTGTACAGTACTTTATGCTGTTATGCATATATTTGAAGTGCTGGCCTGTGATGCTCGTCGCAGTGTTCATTTGGCCTATCAGCGAGTAAATGTCCTCCATTCTTGATTTAAATAATCGTATTTGGTGCAATATTCCTTATTGGTTTCATTTTCACCTCTGGAGCTTCCGTGATACAGTCTAAGAACGGCATAGTTTCTGTGGTTGGAGGAATCTGGATCGAATCTCATAGATGACGAGGAAATCCATCAAGAATAAAAGCAAACGAAAACGACTAGAATATTTTCTAGGCCGATTTCAATTGCTACTGATGTTTTCAAGTCGGAAACTAAAGTAGACAGGTTTAATTTTATTTTCTGGCTTCTGCATTACACCAAACAACCACTGAAGATACGTGATTGATTGACATGGTAAATCCTGTCGTGTCTTAAGCATAAATCATAAATAACCAGACAGCCAACTTACACCTGAGTTTCTTTTTTTACCTTTATGAAAGTTTTTTTTGACAAGCTGACTCGCAATTGAGCTTAACAGATTAGCTTGCATGGCGAAGAGAAGGACAAAGTTTTCATAGAATAATTCCAGTTACTTAAAGGAACCGATCGCTTATATGGAGAGTTTTTGCTACAAGATAATACTCTGCCGGATAAGAAACCTAGACAGAAATCCTATATGCTACTTTGGTGGCCATGTTTTAAGTGTCGGTAAGTGAGTGAAGACGTAATAAAATGGGATGCCTCACTTACCTGGTTGGTCCAGTGGTTAGCGTACGCACTCTCCAACAACAGGCTGTAGGTTCCAATCCCACTATATCGTGTGGGCATGGATATTTGTAACAGTCTTTAGGTTGGTGATGAAGTTCATCACCTACTATAACACCATCTCCCTTCTTATTGGAAGCCTGAAGTGGCATAGAAAAGTTCACTTTTAGAGCAGGTTTTCGGATTATGTAAAAAATAAATAAAACTATTTAACAATAAGTAAAAAACAACAATTAAAACTCTTAGCCTACTCCCAGTACTAAGGTACTATAGTTACAGCCTTTTGTGGGTGAAAGTGGTATAAAAAGTAGCATTTAGGGAAGATTTTTTGTGCCTATTATCAATTCAACAGACTGCTCTTTATTGATATTTAGAAAATATCAGCATATACTTATTAGCACATTTCTACATTATGTACAAATAATGTTCACTGTGATCATACAGATTAAGTTTATTGAAATAAAATAATAAAAATAATGGTCTAACGCGTTTATAATCCACAAAAGGAATAGGTGGAATTCGCTTAGATCCAACTTTTGGAAAAATATTGGCAGCTGGACACACAAGTTCTCACAAGTCTATGCTTGAAATATATGTAAGGAAACATGTTTAATCCAACATCAGTCTTATTTCAAACTTCTTCTTCTTCTTCTTCATGTAGCTTTCTCAGTGAGAGGGTGCAGCACCATGTCCTTCCAGTTCTCTCTGTTGGTGACTTTCCTTTTTGTTTCTGCATAGCCATGTGATCCTGTCCATGATCTTATATCTTCAAGCCATGTCCTTGTTTTGTCTCTTGATCCTTTTCCCATAATTTTTTCTTCTAAAACTGTTAATATCCTCTGTCCTGCTGAACCTCTCAGTACATGTCCTGCAATCTCATCTTTATCTGGATCATTTCCTGTAATAAAGATCTCTGCATTCTCATCCTGTGTAGGACATCTGTATTTGTCACATGTTCTGTCCATGGGATTTTCAGAGCTCTCCTATAGCACCACATTTCAAAGGCCATTATCTGTTGCCTTATTCTTGAATATCCAGGTCTCACTTTTATATTTGAAAATTGGCCACACTAATGTTCTTATCATTCTTTTCTTTGTCTCTATACTCACAGAATTTCTGAGCAGATCTTTATTTTTCCAGAATGCATCTTTAGCTATGGCTGTTCTTATTTTTATTTCTTTATCTTGCTTTCCATCCGCAGTAAAGTAAGTGCCTAAATATTTGTATTCTGTTGTATGTTCAATTTCCATATTGTTTATGAATATTTCTGGCTCGGATCTGCTTTCTTTTGAGATTTTCATAAATTTGGATTTTTTTTTTTGCATTAATATCTAATCCAAATTCTCATTCTCTGTAGGACATCTGTATTTGTCACATGTTCTGTCCATGGGATTTTCAGAGATTTTCTTTACCTTCTTCAATTAGTAGCTGCAGTAATTTGATTAATTTGTTTCTGTTTTCTGCTATTAGAATAGTATCATCAGCACATCCAAGATTGTTGTATTTTATACCATTGATACTAATTCCTGTTTTTTGTTTTTCAATCTTTTTCATCACTTTCTCACTATAGATATTAAATAGATTTGGTGAAAGGATACAACCTTGTCTAACTCCTCTTTTTATTTTCACTTCAGAAGTCTCAGAGTTAAACAGCTGCATTTTATGTTTGGTGTAAATCATTTTTATAATCTTAAGTACATGATCTTCTATGTCTAATGAATCTAATATATTGAACATTTTATTGTGTTTTACCCGGTCAAAAGCAAAGCCTTCTGAAAGTCTATGAAGCATAGACTTTCAGAAAATATTCCTATTTCTTTTAAAAGACTGAAATAGGAATAAATGTTCCTGTTTCTTTCAAATGATCTTTCTATTAGTATTTTTAGTTCCAGGATAGCATTAATGGTTCCCGTTCCTCTTCTGAAGCATTTCTGTTGTTCACTCAATTCACTGCTTATGGCTCTTTCAATTTGTTTGTTAACGATGTTTAAAATAATTTTAGATGCATGGGATATTAGGCTCACAGTTCTGTATTATTAGGCTCGCAATTTTGTGCATTATGTTTCTTTGGAATTGGGATGCAGATAAATGTTGTAAAAACTTCAGGTAATTGTATTCTTTTATAGATGTCCTGAATGGATTCCACTAAATAGTTCTTATTATTACCAGTCAAAGCTTTCAGCAGCTCAGCAGGAATATTATCACACCCAGGGGATTTATTATTAGGAAGATTCTTAATTACGTGTTCTACCTTCTTTCTTGTGGGTAGAGTGGTATCTGTTGTTACGTTTAACTTAAGGTGTCGTGAATCATCCAACGTGTTACGTTATCATCATCATAGAGATCTGATAAATACTCCACCCATCTTCCATTTATCTTTTCCTTATCAACGAGTATGTTTCTATCTTTGTCCTTGATGTTATTAGACTATGTGCGTTTTGTTTGTCCATTAAGTTCTTTCACTTTCAGGAATGCTTCTCTGGTTTTGTTCCTATTTTATAATTCTTCTCAGTCCAATGCCTATTTATCCAGTTTTCTTTCAATCTTTTACATAACTGTTTGATTCTTTTATCCAAAGTTTTATATCTTAACATTTCTTCTTCATTTGTTCCTCTTTTCCATGTTCTTCTTTCATCAATAAGGTTGATTACCTCTTGAGTTATCCATGGTTTTTTCTTTCTTTCTTCTTGTTTATTGATGTGGTTTTTAGCAGATGTTATGATAGCTGCCTGTAGTCTATTCCATTTAGAGGGTTCATTTTCGTTTTGCAATTGTGAAGACAGCAGTTCTGAAATGTTTTCATTAAATTTTGATTCTAAAATCGGATTTTGTACCATTTGTAGATCCCATTTTAGGGGTTGACTTCTTTTAAATTTTATTGTTTTTAAGCGAATATTCATCTTCATTAAGACCAGTCTATGATCAGATCCACAGTCAGCACTTGGCATCACCTTTGAGTTCCGTATTCCATTGAAGTAACGTTTACTGACTGCAATATAGTCTAATTGATTTTTGTATCTTCCATACGGACTTTCCTATGTGTATCTTGCTGTTGGTTTTTGCTCAAAGTAAGTGTTAGTTATGATGAGATTGTGCTTGTTACAGAAATCAATCAGCTTTCTTCCTCTCTCATTCCGAATTCCTAGTCCAAATGGACCCACGTGTGTAGATGTTCTCTCTGATCCAACTTTTGCATTCCAGTCACCCATAGCACAAATAACTCGATTTTTCTTACCTTCGACTTCCTTTATACACCATTCTATTTCATCATACATGATATCTATTTCTGTTTCCTCATTCTGTTCTGTAGGAGCATATATTTGGATGATCAGCATATCTCTAGGTTTTAGATTTCACTAGAATTGCCATTACTCTATCTGATTTTTTGATTATATTGATAATGTTTTTATTAGTTTCCTTCTCTACAATAAACGCTACGCCTCTTCTTAATATTTCACATCTGACGTATATATTTTATATATTTTATCATTTGGAAGTTTCGACTCAAAATCTGATGAACTTTTCCAAAAAGTTACACTTATTCCTAGTATATTAATATTCAATCTCTCCATCTTTCTCTCATCACATTAGCCAATTTCCCGCATTTATTCAATCCTCTTACATTCGAAGTAGCAACATTCAAGCAATTTCTGCGCCGAGTTTCTTTATAGCAGTCACGGACTGAATACCGCATATATAGCAGGCCCTGCGGTATCGCAGGGCCTGCTATATCACCCTGACACCACCGTTCCGGGCATATTGAGACTACCTGGGCTTTATATCTTTTCTGTGTAAATATGATGCTTTATTTCAAACTAGATTCTTATATTAATATTGAGAAGTGCTGCATTAGATGAGTTTTTAGGTTTCCACAGTTGTAATGTACGGGTCCAGAACTGATGACTTTAATCTAGTGAGATCAACTCCAAGGATTCTGCCTAATCCATGAAATAAAACAGAGGATGAAGTATGTGGCAATTGTTTTATAGCTTCGTTTTTTTATTTTATTTTATTTTTTAAGGTTGTCATTTTTCATAAGAAAGCGTGTGAGATGTATTTTCTTTTGCACGCGATAACTATACTAGCTTTAACTACATGTGCTCTAGTATAAACTTCAGTCACTAAAATACAGCTCAAGTTTTGATGCGGTGGAGTGCATTTGATTCAGGTGACTAGTTCATAATTATACCCAACTGTCACTGGATGCGTCATCGTTTTTTTCTATTTATTTTATTTTTTTAATATTTATTAATAGCAATCCTCGCAACACGAAAGATTGCAGAAAATCAATAGCATATTAATGCCTTGCGTGGATGTGAGGTTCTCAAAGCGAATGAATTTAAATTTTCTTAAACAATTGTAAGTGTCATATCTAAGAAATTCTGAAAGAAGAAAAGAAGACAAAAGTTGTCCTAAAGAAGAGGGGAACAGAAGTGATGAAGCAAAACGAAGAAAATCTCTTTCGATAAGTAGTTTGATGTATTATTTTCAAACCTCTATGGAGTTCAAAGACACATCGCGGGAGATGTTGATCCATAGTAACTACAAATTGCTCAAGAAAAGAAACGAACGAATGCTGATAGAAGGAACTATAGAAAATGCATACAGCAGAAACAGAAGATCTTATATTTGAGAGAGGTTCGAGTGCTTTTGTAACACCTCCACTCAAAAACCTGGTACCTTATTTTTATCTACCCATATGAAACACTTGGAATGTGACGTTGAAATGACCTTTTAAAATAAGCTCCATTATTTCTGGAATGCAAATTAACTACTTCTGTGCAACTTATCCTTGTTAATTACTATACTAGTGATTTTCATGTTATACTGAAGCTTCTACTGATAGAATAAACTGGAAAGAAATTGTTCATCGTAGCCTCAAACTACCTTAGATGGATGAGGAAAACGATAATGATGATTGACTCAACAACAGATATACCCAACGAAGATTGCTCATTGCCAACAGTCATAAATAAATAACCAACCAACCAAACAAACAAACAAAAAATGATTTATTTTCGTACCCCCTTTTAGTCAGAAGGGAGTCGTTGAAATACATAAGTATACACAATGGATGCTTATGCATTTTGAGTATTTATGATAAAGAATGGTGGTTACAAGACGTTATTTTGAAAGACACCCTTTTATGATTTTCTACATAATTTCTCTCTTTGTAGACAGATCGTACGATCTGTCTACAAAGAGAGAAAAAAGTATCTACAAAGAGATGATACTTTAACAAATTCATACTAAGGTGCTAATTCTCTTGAAAACTAGATACCAAATATTCATTAAGGTTGAGAGCAGGGCAGTTCCGTGCGTTTGGGCCGTCTGGGTGCAAAATTTTTGTGCCCCCCTTCCCTTAACAATTGAAAGATCTCTCTCTCTCTATCTCTCTCTCTCTCTCTCTCTCTCTCTCCCTATATATATATATATATATATATATATATATATATATATATATATATATATATAATGTAAGTCGTCAGATAAATATGAAAAACAGCTTCTCGAACATTTTCGTGACAATCTTCCGACAGACGAATGATATCACCAGGAAAATCCCTTCGTGGGCCAAGAGTTGTACAGCCGTATTGGGGATCTTAATTAAATAATGGACTTCCAAGTAATGGACCAATGGATTATTTTTTAATAAATGTATTTTTGGCAAAAGTAAATGTGGTTTTGCCCATTTGTTAGGACATATTTGATAAAGCAGACAGGGTAGCTCACAGGATTACTTGGTTATTTCAAAACATAGTAACAAGCAGAAATGAAGGCGTTATCATTCCTCTTTATAAAGCCTTAATATGACCACATCTGGATTTCTGTGCTCAGATATGGTATACTGTGTTAAAGAGGATCCAGAAGCGAGCGACCAAGATGGTGAATGGTCTGTGGAACGTTCTCTATCAGGATAGATTGAGGATTTATGGATTGCAAAAATTGGTTAATAGGCGAAAAAAGTGGGGGATATGATTGAAACATTTAATTACTTAAATGCTTTTATAGGATTGATGGAGAGGAAATGTTCCAACACATGCTAGAGGGAGCAGAACATCCATATCTGTCCAGGTCATTCCCGGAAGTTGGGTAAGAAGTGTGGTTAGCACGTGAGGACTAGGTTTATTGCTTGGAGAGTGGGCAATGAATGGAATGGGTTGCCTGAGTCATTTGTAAGTGCTTTGTCTGTTAATGGTTTCAAGAAGAAGTACGATAGATAATATGTTAATGGTTTGGGTCTCCCACGATGAGTCTTAGGACTTCAAGGAGGTGCCCATGCAACAACAACAACAACAACAACAATAATAATAATAATAATAATAAATCGTTTATGTGTGTGTGAGGAGACTTTTCAGCTTGTTCTCATACGGACATTTTTTTTTAAAATTCACAGAACAGATAAACTATCAGAGAATATTCACAATTAACTGACATAATTAATTGCCCTCGTAGTCTAAGTTGCTTCGTCTGGGATTCAAAACAACTCAACTCAATGCTTTGCTGATGATTCTTTTGCACAAAAAAGAACCGTCTCCCTTTTGCAAGTTGCTGCATAACTATATAAAGACAGAGGTTTTTTTAATGTATTCATGCGTTAGCTTGTGACTTTTTATTTTTATTTTAAAGCGTTAGCTGATTTTTTATTTATTTTATTTTATTTTTATTTATTTATTTTTTATCTCGAATAATTTTAACACACTTGTTGCAGAATTAAGGCTTGGATAACGGAGTTAGGATTTAATGTGGAGTGGAAAAAGAGATTTATGTTCTGACAAAAATTATTTCGGATAAACCGGTGAGTCAGTAGGATTATTATTCTTATTATGATTATTATTTTTTAATTCCCCAGGAGACATTAATTTGTATGTGATGGCAATGGTGTGATCTCTGAATTATTCGCGTACTAGTGTGCATTAAAGTAAATGTAATGTAACAAAATGTGTGTTCGAAACCAAGTTTTCTGCATTCAAGAAAAAACCGAAGCATCCAACTGAAAACAGTTCAAAACTATGTTTGACACCATGTAAGTCGGTGATTGAGATTTAAAAAGAATCAGCAGTTGACCAGCCATAGATTATCACCAATACGGGATACAGTTTTCTCTCCTCCTCCTCTGCTTCATATAGTTTAACTAAATGAATTAGTTTGAGTGTGTTTTTTATTCGCACCCAAACTAATTCCTGTCTTCTTTTTACTCCTCTCTCTCTCTCTCTCTCTCTCTCTCTCACACACACACACACACACACACACACACACACACACACACACACACACACACACACACACACACACACACACACACACACACACACACACACACACACACACACACACACACACACACACACACACACACACACACACACACACACACACACACACACACACACACACACACAAGTATCAAATTTAACAATGATGATTATCTATTAAAATAGTCAGTATCATAATAATCAAGAATAAATATTAAATGTCAGTAATCCATAATAACAATTGCTAATAACTATTCAGCAGAGCTATTGGCAGGTTCAGCTTGCTGTCCTTTACATTATCTGCCATTATGACTAAACAAACACACGTAATAACTACAGTAATAAGTTTTAAAAAGGTAAATATTTCATCCTATCTTAGGACATCATCAGTACAGTTAATTCAAATAATACTGGGAATAGCACACAGTTATAGAGCATGATTAAAATGGAATCCCAATATGCTTGCAGTAGCATGTTTTAGAATTAAATTAAAATATATCTGGAGGGGAAAAATATTACATTAAAATAAGATAACATATATAAAAAATTATTATTTTACATAATTTTGTATGACAATTTCCCATACTTTAGGAATAGCAAGAACGTTATTACGGTTTAGATTTGGTCTGTGAAGTAGAGCTTCAGCACTTTCTTTATATAAACGTTCATGTTTATATATAGATCTATGTAAAAGTTTTGTCTTTTTCCAATCGATCTTATGGTTTGGATTTTTCAACTCCGTGTTGTGCGAGGCCAGATTTCTGCGGTTTGATAAGACGGATATGGTCTTGATGTTCCGAAATGTGTTTATGAACAGATCTATCTGTCTGTCCATAGTAAGACAACTTACAGGAGCATGGAACCTCGTACACGCCAGGTAACATCAGAGGTGAGAGTTTGCCTTTAAGAGAAGGTAACAAGTTATAGATCTGGTTGATTGGTTTGTAGGTAGTAGCAAGTTTGTATTTCTTCATAATTTTTGAAAGACGTTCGGAGATGCCTGTGACATAAGGTATGGGAGTCCTACTGGCTTGTTCTCTAGGTTGATATGTGGAGAAGTGACTGATGATATTTTGAGTTGTTTTAAGATTGTATCCATTTAGTATGGATGTATTTTTGATTATATCCAATTCTTTGTTTAAAAATTCTTCAGAGCAGAATTTGTGTGCTCTGGTTACTAATGATTTAATGATGCCAAATTTTTGAAATGGATGATGAGCAGAAGAATTGTGAATGTAGCGACCTGAAAATGTCGGCTTGCGATAGATAGAAGTGGAGATGGAACCATCTTCTTTTCTTTGGATATGTGTAAATCCAAAAAGGAGATACTCTGTGGATATTCTTTTTCTAGCGTGAATTTGATGTGAGGATGAAGAAGGTTTATTTTATCTAGAAACAGGTGTAGTTCTTGTTCGGAATGACCCCAGACAGCAAAGACGTCATCAACATATCATAGCCAAATTTTTGGTTTGGGTTTAAAGGTGAAAATTTTCTCTTCAAGGTATTCTTGAAACAGGTTGGCTAAGTTTAGTGATAAGGGAGACTCCATTGCTGTTCCTTCATCTTGCTTGTAAATTTTCTCTTTCCAAGTGGAAAGAGAAACCGGACGTAATAACAAATTGAATAATGGGATTCCATGGGTTTGCATATTGGGTTTCCATTGTAATCATGAGCTCAAGCTGTGTGTTATTCCTAGTATTGTTTGAATTAACTGTACTGACGATGTCCTTTGATACTTAGGATGAAATATTTACTTATTAAAACTTATTACTGAGGTTATTACGTGTGTTTGTTTAGGCATGAATTTTTCACAGTTTTCATTGTACAATACAATCTGCCATTACGTAATTTATTTAAAGTAAACATTAATGTTAAAACTAATTCTAATTCCAATTCTCATCCATCTTTAGATGGGTTGGGTCAACTAATTAGGGATTTTAGGAAATTATTATTATTATTATTATTATTATTATTATTTTTATTAACACCAGACCTTCATGGAGTCAAATGACTTATCTTGGGAGGTACACACAAAGCTTATAAAACTGTGCTTAAACTCATTCAATACATTTTCGTTCGCCACACTATCAGGCAATGCTTTCTACTTGCCACCCATGCAAGAAGAACCTGCTCTTTATGACCTTGCTCACACTCTCCTTATGCATTTGCCCCCTTTATTCCCCCCTTTCCCATTCTATGAAAAATTTATTCCACATTAACCAAGTAACAACCCCTTACCCAACTTAAATATTTATGTCTGTAGATATGTATGATCATGTTACTGGTTTGTCTGTTTTGAGGGAAAAATCTCCGGGATTAAAAAAAAAAAAAAAACCATCCACCCCTGTTATGAGATCGGCTAACTCATCTTTGAAAAATCTCCGGGATTAAAAAAAAAAAAAACATTCACCCCTGTTATGAGATCGACTAACTCATCTTTAATTGAAAAATCCTGATAAGGTTCCTCGTATCAGACAGATTCGAACTCAGGCTTTTCCACCCATAGATTTTTATTGAAATCAGCTGCTATAGAGGCTCCATTAATGCTATATAAAGGTAAAATATAAATTTTGCCTTTATAATAGCTGTCATTAAATTGAATAATAATAGCAACATGTACAGTGCAAATTAATTATTAATTCTCCAGTTAATCATTTATTACTATATTAACCAGTGCGGCCAGTGAAAATTTTAAGTGAGGGTGCTGCATATACAAAAAAAAAAAAAAAAAAATCCTAATCAGTAACGAATTTATTAATAAATAAATTTACATATTAAAATGTGCTTTATTAAAAATATTTCATCTTCAACACGAACAAACACCAATAATAAAAGTTTCCTATCAATAGCAATGACAAGTGCAAACGAATATCGTCGTTAGATAGCCATTTGTTTCATGCAGCGATCATTGAAAAAATATAATTCTTTTCATATTTTCAACAGTGACACTCGTCCTAATTCAGCCTTGTATCTATAATAAATAAATAATTATATGTTATTTTAACAAAAAAAAAAAAAAAGATTTACAAAGAATAGTTCACCAGGCACACGCACTAATAATAAAAGTTTCATATCTCACAGAAATAAGGCGTGTAAGCTTACTAAAATACACTGCCGTTTGAGCAGTTAAATCATATAGAACACATAAGTTCAAAGACATCCAAAGTAATAACGCAGCTCTACCCCATGATCAACAGAAAAAGTAAATTCGATACTCAGAACAAACTACTCATCTACAAGATGGTAATACGCCCAGTGATCACTTACGCATCTCCTGCATGGAGTCATACTTCGAAAATAAATATTCAGAAGTTGCAGAGAATACATAAAAAATATCTCAGAATGAGTTTGGATGCCCCGTGGTTTATCAAAAACTCCCAGATTCACAGAGAAGTCAACATTCCCTACATCACACCCCTCCTTCACGACCTAGCTGAAAAGTTCTTCATCAAGACAATTAATCATCCCAACCCACTGATCAAGCAAGCTTCAGACTATAATGAAGCAGATTTCTGCATATACAAGAGACCCAAATCAATTCTATGCTCAGCTGAACACAGTTAATCTCACTGCCCTTTCAGGGCGAGCTTAAAGCTCAATAATTCTCCACTCAAAGAACTTTCCTTTTCAGATGGATGGGAATATGAAAAGCATTTATGCTTCACCCATCAAGTCAGTATCGTTCTGCGTTCTGCGAGCAGTTAGTTGGGAATGACGTAAAGTGCAATGACAAGAGCAAACGAATGTCGGCGTTAGATCGCAGTGCATTTGTTTCGTAATCTAAAGCGTTAATCGACCAATTCCAATTATTAACTATTCAATCAATGTCAAAACATAAGCTGCAACCTTTAACATGTTGTATTGCATTTATATAATGTTGTAAGCATTGTTATTATTTATAAACACAAACAAAATTTCATTTTTTCATTTTTTCCTTGGGGTTACTGCAGTGTCGCAGTGCTTATGTACGGGCCGCCACTGATATTAATTCTCATTTAAATTTGCAGTAATCAACAATAGGAATTAATAGCAACAGTTAACAATAACTAAACTATGCTAATTACTTAACATGACCATTGTGGTCACTAAAATTATGCTAATAAGTATACTAATCTATCCTATTATTAATTTCTGATTATATAATAATCATATGGAACTTAAGTGAACTTAAGTTTTTAAGTCCATTCCATAAATTCTTGACCCCATATTTAAAAATATACTCCTTACATCAGTTCTGACTTTCTTTTTTTTTTATTCACTATTATATCATGCCTACTATTATGTCCAAGCTTAGCGGAATTCAGCTAATGTGCCTAATGAAACTTTTCTAAATGCCTTTGATTCTCTTAGTATTATTATAACGTGACACCTCCAGAGAATCCAAAGACTTATCAAAGGAGGGCACCTACTCCACAACTCTTCATCTCCACCAACTACAGCGAACGGCAACTACCGTCATCATATACACCACCGCTATCTACCGCCGACCACTACCATCACCACTAGTATTTTCATGACAATCACAAACATCCATGCCCACGGCAAGATTCGAACCCACACCCTTTTGGCTTGAGAGTAGATACGCTAACCACTCAGCCAACCAGGCGGGTACATATTGACATGTAAACATATTAGTATCCATTAAAATCTGAGTAAATACTGTTGCTGAAATCCCTGACTAGAGGACAATATGCCATGCAAATAACCTTGGAGATGATAAGCAATCACTGACTGCCCACTAATTTCCAAAAGTTAGGGCTGAAAGAATTCCAATTCTTGCTTCTTTTGGAAAATGTAAAGATCAGTGTTTAAAGATTAATATTTCATTGTAATATGTGAATTTTGCACTCTGTAAGTGCTGTATTATAGCAAACTCATTGTAATATATGATTTTGAGACTGAATGCAAACTTTTCATCTTAGCAAGCAGCCTTTTATTTAAAAATGAGCAACCGATGCATATATATTTATAATATGTCCAAATGTGTTTTTGTTTCAATGGACACTTTGCATCCACGTAATTATCGACATGTAAACATGTTAAGACAGTTAGGATGGTTAAAAACCAGGTCAAGGATATAGCCAAATCTTTCCCATGTTCCATAAAAATACATGGTGATATTTCATCCTTTCTCACAATCTTATTAACAACTAGCCACTTCAACAATTAATATACCTCTGATTTGTTCACCACTAACCCATCTCTTATTTGCTTACACCATTAACAAGTTCTCATTAAATAATTTCACTTCCTCTGAGTTACAATCCTTTGCCATGGTCATCCTACTACCATAACTATCCACCATTATAATTATCCTTCCTCTTCTTGCTATATAACAGAAGAATTTTCTTTGTCTTGGTTGACCAATCTCTTTTAATATTGCTTCTTTTTTTTAATCATACTTGTCACATTTCTTGCCTGCATTTTATACTTCCCATACTTATAGGCCTTGATATACCCATATCTGAATTACTGGGCTCAAGTCTTGTCTGCTGGGTTTCTTGGAGATGAGGAAGTGGTAGAGGTGAGTGGTCTGTGGGGTGTTCCCTATGAAGATAGATTGAGGGTGTATGGATTGCAGAAGTTGGTTGATAGGAGAAAAAGAGGGGATATGATAGAAACATTTAGGCTGCTTAAAGGGTTTTATAGGTTTGATGCAGGGGAAATGTTTCAGCACTTGGTTGAAGGGGCCAGAACAAGGAGTCATACCTGGAAGTTGAATAAAGGTGTGGTTAATGGGGGTGTGAGGACTAGAGGTTTTTGCTTGAAGAGTTGTGAATGTAATAATGGGTTGTTGTCAGAATCAGTTGTGAGTGCTTTATCTGTTAATGGGTTCAAGGAGAAGTATGACAGATTATGTAGATAGTTTGGATATCTCACAATGAGTCTTCATACTCCGTGGAGATGCTCATACAATAATAAAAAAAATAATAATATTGAAAGTTTATTTTTCACTTGGTTAGACTATAATAAATTTAGTTTAATAATTTATCCAAGTGTGAGCAAACAACGCTTGCTCCTGAAAATATCTTCAGGACTGGGGTAAGGTAGTACAACACCGGGAAACTCGTAGCCAAGTGGACCAAGTTAACATCACTCCTATCTTAGTATCTCCCATAATGCAAAACACATCTCCTTGCGGATATATATAATGTTATGCATTAAGGGAAGTGCCACTATCCAGACGAGTTTCGACCTTCATTTCGGCCCAGAAGTGTACTGCCTTACCCCAGTCCTGAAGATATTTTCAGGCGCAAACTTTGTTTGCTCACACTTGGATAAAGGATTAAACTAAATTTATTATAGTCTAACCAAGTGAAAAATAAACTATCACCATCTTTCTCTAAATCCAGAGTAATTTGATAAAAAGGTAGTACACCTTTTGGCAACTCCTATAGGTAAAGATGACCTCGCCATTGCTCCTGCCTGGTATCTCCACTTCTGGGCCTGGCTCCCACTGAAGAGACCTCAATAAAGGTCGAAACTAGTCTGGGTAGTTCCCCTTCCCTTAATGCATAACATTATGCATATCCCCAAGGAGATGTGTTTTGCATTATGGGAGATACTGAGATAGGAGTGATGTTAGCTTTCTTCACCTTTGCTGCGAGTTTCCCGGTGTTGTACTACCTTACCCCGGCCCTGAAGATATTTTCAGGCGCAAACTATGTTTGCTCACACTTGGATAAAGGATTAAACTAAATTTATAATAATAATAATAATAATAATAATAATAATAATAATAATAATAATCTTATCAATTCTGAATGCTTTGTACCTGCTCTTGTTTTTTTTTCTCCCTTGCTATTTGTCTGATTTTGTTGTTCATCCATTTTGCTCTTACTTTGCCTTACTCTTGGTGTATATATGCAGTTATATGCTGCTTGTCAGATGCAGCCAAATTAATTCCCATGCTCTGTGAACATTTTACTCCACAGCTTATCAACTCATGGTATTAATGCTAATTGATTTGCATAAACACGTGCCTTATAATTCCACATATATTAGTACATTATATTTGCCAAATTATATTCTTGTTTAATCCTTTGCTCAAGCGTAAGCAAAGGATTAATCATGACTGGGCTACTTGTGTATAGAGACTGTTGACTTCATATCAGTAGTATTGCTTAGTGCAAAGCATACTTGCTTATGGATGTGTATATTGTTATGCATTATGGAAAATGCCTTCCTATAATGTTGATCAACTTCTACCATAAGTTGGTTGACACATTACCGCATTTGAGTCACTTAATTGAGGGTTCAGTCATTCCAAGGTCAAATAACTGACAGATTACTAAAGTAAGTACCTACTGGATTTTTTTTCAAGACATGACCAGTCATCACTAACACCACATTTCAACATAATGATGTGCATAAAGTGACATTCAGAAAGAACACATGAACTCAACTCCTCCATAAAATTCTCTTGGATATCTGTCCATCAACCGCCCTCAAATTCAAATCATTCAATTTAAATCAATCCACATTTGCTTCAGTTTATGCAATAGCGTTCAATGTGGAATCCTGCCAAAATACTCTGCAAAGTCCAGCTACTCAGTATCACTGAGTAGCCGTTTCCCTTATCAAAATCCATTGTATTTGTTACTTTATTTACTTATTTTAAGCAAATTATTAAGGCAAAACCTACCCTTAAGAAAACCATGTTACCCTTATAAAGTATTATATTCCTATCCAGGCCATCCTGAATTCTGTCTTTCACCAGTGATTTTACCATCACTTCCGAGATCCAGATAGGCCTATAATTTGCTACTTCTGTCTTGGAGCTTCCTTTATGCAGTGGGAATATTTTCCTCTCTTTCCACTTCACCAGTACGTTCTCAGTAATAATGCTTAAATTAAAAGCTTGGTCAGAGGAGTAATAAATCAGTAATAAATCCTTTCATAATACATAGGCCGATATGCTATCTCATCCCATGGCTTTGTTTGCATTATAGTAATGTACCAGTGTTGCCCACATTGACTCATTTGTTTCCTACAATTCAGTTCTGTCAGTATAGTAAACAGCTTGTGATCTCTTCTTCCCACTGCATAAAGGAAGCTCCAAGACAGAAGTAGCAAATTATAGGCCTATCTGGATCTCGGAAGTGATGGTAAAATCACAGCCATAACAAACTGGCAGCCATTTGTTATGGCTGCCAGTAAACTGGTAGCCACTTATTATATCACAACATTTGTTATATTTTTATATCACAACATTTGTTATATTATTATATCACAACATTTGTTAAGTGGCTGCCAGTTTACTGGCAGCCACTTAAATAAAATGGCAGCTCATGCTGCCATTTTATTTAAGTAATCTTCAGGATCTCTACATCACCTTCATTGAAAATCACTCTTCCTAGTTTGATATCAGGTTTAATGCCACATTTCTTCATAATGTTATCCATATCAGGTGATGAATAATAGTGGAGAGGGCATGCATCCTTGTCTTAGATCTTATTTTACATCAAACCCTCTTCCTATGCTTTCTTTGGTTATCACAGTTGATACACACCTTAAGTATAGGCTATATATACAGATGAAAGATGGTCAAAATTATGCACTAAGTGGGACCAAGAGAATGAAAGATCAATGAAAGATGGGATGATGTACTAAGGTTTTGACATAATATGGTGGACATTAGATAAGAACAAAATTCTGTGCATAATGTTTTAAAATAAAAACATTATGCAGAGCAATATATCTTCAGCTCTGCATAATGTTTTTATTTTAAAACATATAATTGGTGTTTTGAACAGCTTTAAGCACATTATCATATTATTATAATTATTATTATGTGACACCTCCATGGAGTGCAATGACTCATCGAGGGAGAGTGTGTCAACAGCATAGAATGATTTTTTTTTTTTTAATGTTGGGCCCATATACGAGAGGTTGGCTGTTCAACCTATAGTACTTTAGTGCCGTATATGGGTAGCGGGATGGGAGAGGAGGAACTTGTTAACATTCGATTTAAAAGCCTGTATATTGTATTCCTTGGGAAATACATCAGGGAGAAGATTGTTCCGCAGTACAGCAGTAGCAGGGATGAAGGAGGAGGAAAAGAAACTTGTTCTGTGGGTCTCGAGGTGTACTGTGAAGGGGTGTTGGTAGGTGGCTGTACGTGTTCCAATGGGCTTAGTAGAGATGGGGGGAAATTATTGATGTTGTTTCAGATGAGCATTTTCCATGAAAATATTTGTAGAATATACAAATTGCAGAGACTAAGCGTCTATGTGAGAGTGAAGGGAGTGAGTCAGTAAGAGAATCATTTATCAGTCTAATTGGTCTCTTCTGTATTGCGTCAAGTATTTTGAGGGAGCTTTTAGGAGCCCCACTCCAAATGTGAGAACAGTATTCGATAGCTGGGCGGATTTGCGATTTGTATAGGGTTAATAGTTGTTTTGAAGTGAAGTAGCGTCTTGAGCAAAATAGAAAGCCTAGTTTTATGGAAGCTGAGGATGCAATGGTTGTGATGTGTTTATGCCAGGAGAAGCCTGATGTCATAGTAATTCCAAGAAGAGAGAGTTCATCTTGTCTGGGAATTTGAGTGTTATCGAAAATAATACTGGGGGAAAAGGTTCTTTTTGTGTAAAATAAGACAGAACTGAGTTTTACTAGCATTGAAGTTGACGAGGTTATCTGAACCCCATCGGAGGATGTTTTGGAGGTCTGCGTTAAGGGGAAGTTGTGGTTGATCTGTGGGTTGAAGTGAGTTGTACAGGATGAGGTTTATCAAATGTAAGGGAGGAGTGCAATGTTCTGTCATCTGTAAAACTGTGTATTGGGTTGCACGTTAACTGAAGTTGGTCATTGATGTATAGAAGGAAGAGGATCGGTGAGAAAACTGAACCTTGTGGGACCCCGGCATTTGTTAGATAGTGGGAGGATAGGGAGCCATCTACCATTCTACCATCACACATAGTGTGCGTCCAGACAGGAAGTTGGCAATCCATCTGCAGAAGTCCTGAGACAGTCCAAATGATTGGAGTTTGCTTAATAAGCTTTTGTGCGAGACCCGGTCAAAGGCTTTAGAAATATCAAGTGCGACTACTTGAGATTCGCCAAATTTTTCCATGGTATATGTCCAGAGACGGGTGATATATGACAGCAGGTTACCTGTTGATCGGCAGCGACGGAATTCATACCGGTGGTCGTTTAGTATCTGGGTGCCTTCAAGGTAGAGTAGGAGTTGAGAATTAATGGTTTTCTCCATCACTTTAGATAGGATTGAGTTGAGTGAGATAGGGCGGTATTCAGATGGCAGCGATTTGTCATCCTTTTCGGGAATGGGTTGAATATAGGCCAAATTCCAGGCTTTGGGATATATACCGGTGGAGTAGGAGAGTGTGTATAGATGGCATAGGATAGGAGTCAGTTCTGCTACACAGACTTTCAGGACAATTGGAGGAATTCCATCAGGGCCAGGGGCTATTTTTTGTGTCTAATTTTTGACAACAGGTTTATGATCTCTTTCTGGCAAAAGGATACTGGGAGCATTGTGTGTTGGACAGTTGGAATAACTGGGGGACTTTTGCCATTGTCGGTTATGCGTGCATTGGAGGTAAAGTGTGAAGCTAGGAGATTAGCTTTTTCTGTGGGTGATGTTGCAATTGAGCCATTTAGGTATGATAGCACGGGGAGTGGTGTAGGGCAAAAGTTGCGACCAATTGCTTTGGCGAGAGACCAAAACGCATGGCTGCCGCTAGGACAGGCTGCAAGCTTCCTGCTTTTTGCCCATTCAAATTCTATTTTGGAATCATTGATACTTTTTTTGCATCTGTTTCGGGCTTTAGTATAGGTACTGAAGGAGGTTGGTGTTCTTAATTTTAGCCAGTTGTGGTATGCCTGATTTTTCGTTTGCACAGCCTTGGCACATTTTTTGGAGAACCAGGGTTTGGATAGGGGACAGCAGTTCAGAGTGGTGTGGGAAACGTATGTTATGATGCCAATGAGGATTATTCTGGTGATGTGTTCGATGCATATGTTAGGATTGGAAGACTGCAAAGAGTAGTCCAACCATGGGAATGAAGCATAATAGTCTCGAAGGCCCATTTAGCACTGTTGTAATGTCAGACTACTCTTGTGCAGGTGTGACTGTGTGAGCGTGGTTTGCATTGAGCAGGAGATGAGCACTAGGTTGTGGTCAGAATAACCCAGAGGGCTCACTACATTCACTGTATATTTGGAAGGATCGTTTATAAGGAAGAGGTTTATATTCGGAGAGTGATTTGGGTTATCTGGTATTCTGGTCGGCTTGTGAACAATTTGTGTAAGGTCGTTTAATACTTAATGTGTAGCAAGGAAATTTAATTTTGCGCAAAAAACAACGCTAGTTCTAAACATTACCACTAGAGCGATACATGGCGCTGCAATACCGTAGTGGGTAATTCAAAACGTCACAAAACAAAACATAAGGAGACAGAAGCATTGTGTGGTTACACATCAACATGTTCGATATGCTGTCCTGCTTTGTCTGCAAAAATGAAATGCTCTGAAATCGCAAAATCGCATGCTCAATCACAGAACGTAGACTTTCACTCAAAATGTTGATATGGCATGTAATGCTGGTCTTGAAGCCCATTAAGTAGGCTACGTAACCAAAAAAGACAACATTTTTGAGATGTCCCATAGCCGAAACTTACAGGGGGTTCAAATCCGACGAGTGCGCTAGCCATGTTGTACGAAAATGGATGCTGATGATTCTGTCTTTGTTAAAATGTGTCTGAAGCAATCTCTTACTAAGGGTTGGTGATGTGATGAGAGACACCATCCTGCATAAAAACTGTTGAATCCGGTCCCTGACACAGTTGAAGTGTTGGAATCACCTGATTGACTAAGAGAGATGCATATCCCTGGCCATTAACAGTGAGAGTAATGAGACCAGCAGGACCGAGCTCCTCGAAAAAGAAAAGTCCAATAACGAATTTCACTGTAAAACCACACACCAAACAGTGACCTTCGGGAAATGAAGCGGAATCTGTTGCACGACGTATGCGTTTGCAGTTGCCCAAGTTGTGCGTATTCACAGCACCATCTAGATGGAAGTGAGCTACATCAGTCCAGAAAATGTTTCACAGGCAGTCGTTGTCCAGTTCAGTCCGAGCAAGAAACTGCAGGGCAAATGTTTCTTGTGCACCCCGCAAGATTTCCCACATTGCTGAATGTGGGAAATCTTGTGGGGATAACAGCGCAGAATTTGCTTTACGACTTTGAACTGTGCATATGGGTTTGTGCAAAGACCGTGTAATATGCTGTGCACTACTGCTTTTTGCGACTTTTGCAATCCTTTCTTCCTCTAACGCTGTGGCTACTTCCTTCACTGTCTGCTGTTCGATGGGCTTCCGTCTTCTGCCAGGTTTGACATCAAAGGAACCTCTCTTCAAATTTCAGGATTATCTTGTATAAACCATTTGCAGTCGTAGGAGCCATTTTTAATCCCTTTAATGTTCTGAACTTTCGCAATACTGTCTCGTGAAGTTGTTTTACCAAAATAACAGACACAGCTGTTATTTTGGTAAAACAACTTCACGAGAAGTGTTCGATCCTTCGGTAATGGTGACATTGTGCTTTAACACGTTGTCTGCTCACAGGTAATGAACCGACACATTCCGCAGCTACCTGCTTCTATAAAAGAAGGTAGCTGCAGAAGCAGTGTTTGACTAATTGGGGATACGCTCATAAAAAAAGGATTAGAAAAAGTTCCTCGTCGTCGACTAGACTTGAACAAGTCTAACTTCGGAGGGTAGCTCATTGGAAGTGGCATTTATGTTCCAGAACATCATGCCTCTCAGTGAAAGATCTAGGTTTCAAACTGAAATCGCCAACTGGAGGAATTTTTTTTCTAAGTCTTTATTCTACCGGTTCCCGAGTTATTTGATCCCTGGAACGGGCACGTTTATTCTCTCGGAAATTAGTCTTTCGTCTCATAAACACAAAACAGTCGACCGTAGAATGCCAATTAAATTTAGAGATTACGAGATGGCGGCACGCCTCACCAACTACTTTCACCAGTTGCTGGGTAAAATTTGTGATAATCTTGGGCTCGTATCGCTCTGATTCGCAACTCGTGGAGATTGAATTCCCCCTCAGTTTCGAAAAGTGAGATATTTCTATAACGTCCTATGGGGGAATAAAAGGCGTTAGCAAATTTATATATTAGTATATAATAATAATAATAATAATAATATGTACACATTCCCCCATCTTACTCAGTTTCCGCGAAGGATGTTGGTTGTAAAGTAATGACGCGAATGCCAAGTATACGAGGTTGCGCAATCGACTTTGTGAATGCCGTATTCATTAAATTTCAACTGGATAACAACATGGCCTAAAAATGCTGGAAATCCCTTGTTTAATTTTCAAAATGAAATATCTTTTTAATATATTTATTATTCAAATTAAAAACCATCTCTATTGAACTAAGGAATAAAAATAAAAAAATAAATAAATAGAATGTGTATCATATTCAAGCATATTCCAATAGCCGGCACTGTTTACTAGAGTATATTCACTTTTATGTCCATCTATGTGGAGTACAATCTAACTAGAAAATAACTTTGATTATCGTGTTAATTTGCTGTCCACATTTTGATTTGTGACTTTTAAGTTCGCAGTTGTTATATTTGGCATATAGCAAGGCTGTTCCGCCATTGAAAATCACTTTTGCAATGGTGCACTTCCTTTTAAGTGTGCACTGATTTTAGTCCCTAAATAAATTTAATATTTTTATATATACAATCCGGATTATTTGAATGTGAAGACTTAACTATATTTGCAATATACTCTGTATTCATACGATCAAGTTCTCCTACGTCCCAGACTGCATGAATGAGTTGACAAATATTTTCGTATCTATAAATGTGTGTTTATGGAGCCGGTTTGCCTGTTTACAGAAAAACAAAACAAAACTCAAGCTTCCGGAAGGAAAACATGGAAGATAACATTGGAAAGTTATGAATGGTATAGTCCATCACACCACCAACGACCAATGATTCTATCATTGCTCGGTGGTGGTGTGAGGGACTATACCATCACATCACCACCTCCTAATTTCATAGTTGAGATTACACACTCTGGCAAGAGACGTTCACTATGCATCTATCACCCCCCCCATCTGCTCGTTAGTGGGCGTAGCGTAATTGCTTGCTCATAACATGGCTTTCCAATGTTATCTTCCATGTCTTTGTTCACACTCTTAGCACCACTGAAGACAATTCTATATGTTGGTTCAGGTAATGTGGAGTTTCATATTGCTGTTCTACCATGGAAACCCATGTTGTGAGCTTCAGTTCTGAATGTTTTGGTGCAGATTCGTGTTCCAGTCGGAACTCCGCATTCAACATGTCGGACGACGAATGGCGATTTTTGCATGTTATCCCTCTTAGCACTCTACGGCCACGTTAGGTGATTGTGATGCGCCGTCCATTGCATGTATCCTTGCAGTTAACTCCCTGTGCTTTCATCTCAGTATGGTATCACTGATTGTTGACCTGGGATGGCCCAGTTTTTCACTTTGTGAATCAGATAGGCTTGCAACATGGCATATTTTCACACAGCTTCTTTCAAACTCCGTCTGTTCCTTTTTCGCAGTCATTTCACCTGAACACAGAGTTGCACTGACTTCGGAGCATCACATTCTCCAATTTATACCAGCTACAAACACGTGACTCGTAACATGGTACGTGTTTGTAGCTTTGTTTATCTACACTTGTTCATGGGGATGTTGGTTGACTTCTTTCCAAGCAGTGTATAACGTATTATAAACTGTTTTATATTAAAGTGATTTTTCGCTAAAATTCCAGAGATTAATATTTATTTTGTTTTACCTGCATGTCTAATTTGAATAACAAGTTTTTTTTTTTTTTACTGAGTTTGAATTAGAAGTGAGTTCACATTTCGAAAATAGACAGTGGTATATTACTATTACTAGACGCCTCCAAGAAGTCCAAGGACTCATCGAGGAAGGGCATCTATTCTACAACTCTCCATCTCCATCACTCAACCTCATCATCTACACTAATGCCATCTACTGTCCACCACCATCACTATTATTTTCACGGACAATCACAAACATCCATGCCCACAGCGGGATTCGAGCCCACAGCCTTTTAGCTGGAGGGCTAAAAGGCTGTGGGCCTTTTATAAGTCTGTTCAAGTCTTGGAGATTTTTTCTCCAAGTTTTTTTTACAAGTTATCTATAATAGTTAGTCTCATTCTAATTTTCCTAGATAAAAAGTAGATAATATTTACTGCGAATTTTCCTATTTTCGTATTTTATCTGAAAAAAAAGAATCTATTATAACATGATTTTTTTAACTTTAAAAGATATTGCGACACAGTAAGTAAGGTTCTCTCCTCTCTAGTGCTCCTTCTCCTTCGTTATATATATACAGGTATCCCTCGATTAACGCGGTTAATTAATCCCTCGATGTTACTGCATATATCAAAATCGCGTTAATCAAATCTAATAATCAATGGTAAAAATTACAATTCGTCCATGATCGATTACTGTATTAGTAAGTCGTTTTATATGATACTCTTTTAGGAAATATAAAAAATGAATGCAAAGCAAATGTTTAATAAATGCTTGTACCTACATTATTTACTGCAATATTTTTTTATCAAAAGAAGTTATCAAGAGTTAGTTTGAACAGTTTGAACAGTTAGTTTGAACGTTTGAACAGTTAGTTTTTTTCTTATCGGCATACCTTCTACGATAACAAGCAAAATGACTCTCCAAACCTCGGCAAATAAGCAATAAAACATAAAGAAAAAACACTGCAAATATAATACATGATGGTACAAATTAAGTGGATATTGAATCCGACATTATTTCATAGCGGAATATAGAAACTACAAGAGTTTCGTGCCGAATATATAGAAACTAAAAGTTTCGGCCGATGCAAGCATAAGCAGCCTAATGGGTAACTCGTGGTAAAGGTGGAGTAAGTTCCAGATCACTTTCCTTAGTATTTTCCATAATGTAAAGCACATCTCCTAGAGCAGCACTTCCCAAACTGTCGGCCGCGGTCCCCTTGGGGGCCCTAAGTTTTGTTGAGGGGGCCGTGAAATAATGAAAACAAATTTAAAATGCTTTACGACTAAGTAGATTTTTTTTAATCTTAAAAGAAACGTATTTAATTTTTATTATTTATTATTTCTTTTTTGTTCTTTTTTTTTGTATTTTAATGGAAAAATCACACATTGGTGTTGGTTCACAAATTTTGCTTCTTGCGTATTTCGGCGATTAATGAATATTAGTAAATATATGCTTATTCATATAAGTTTCATTTCAAAGATATTGATAAGAAACACAAAAAAGATTACAAAGGCAAAATCTTGTATATAAATTATATTGAATATGAATACAATAAATATTATAATAATAGACTGACTGGGCAGTTCAATCTCCACTTGGTAGCCAATCAGAGATAGCTGGCCCATGGCTATCATTAATTAATCGCCACGCATTGAAGAAGGCGGCTAGTAAGGGCCGCCATCTGGTGGTCCCTAACCATAACACAATATTTTTAATGTCTGAAAATAGTGTGGGTTAGATAGCCAATTTTCTTGAGTTTACAGGACGAAAAACCCGAGTCTCCGGGAGAAAAAAATCGCTAGCCCGTCCCAGAGATCGACTAACTCTGGAACCGGTCGAGAAAAGGCTTAGGAAAAAGTTCCTCTAGTCGGCGACTAGATTCGTAAGTCTTTCGTCGTGCGATCAAGCGCTGTAGAGTGCAAATGCCACGTAAATTTAAAGTTGTTAGATAGGGTTAAAAAAAACGGCCTCACTTACTCCCCATACAGGAACAAAAAGGCGTTAGCTGATTTTTTTATTATTATTATAATAATGTATGTCTATATTACGATTTTTTTTTTCGATGGGCCGTCAAATATTTTAATTTTTCAAAAGTGGGGCCTTGGCATCCATAAGTTTGGGAAGCACTGTCCTAGAGCAGCGCTTCCCAAACTGTGGGCCGTAGGTTTTGTTGAGGGGGCCGCGAAATAATGAAAACAAATTTAAAATGTTTTAAGACTAAGTAGATTTTTTTATTTTAAAAGAAACGTATTTAACTTTTATTATTATTATTTGTTTTTTGTTATTTTTTTATATTTTAATGGAAAAATTCACACATTGGTGTTGGTTCACAAACTTTTCTTCCTGCGTATTTCGGCGCTTAATGAATATTAGTAAATATTGCTTATTCATATGTTTCATTTCAAAGCAGTGGTTAATTGTATTTACCTCGAATGATCTCCAGGGAAGCTCCAAATCTTCCTGTCCCTTTTATCACGCGTTCGTAATCAGGAACTGTTGATATTGACTTTATATACATATCAAAACTCGTTTTATATTATCACTGTCATCCGAGCTAGTTTTCTGTTACCAATAAAAGTTTCGCATATACTTCACGCATGAAAAAAAGCTTAAACAAGTTCATGTGGGGAGATAGTAACTGGCTTGCTGTGGTAAACAACATGCCCTCCCTAACAGCCACTATATTGCAGAGGCAATAAAAACAAGTACTTTTATTATGCCAGTGAATAAGGTATGAGGAGTCTGTGTAATATATTTCTCAACAAATAGTGCAATTAGAGACAACTGGGATAAAAACACACTAACTAATGAATCACATGTCCCCTCATACAGAAACTATGCTGTATAGACTGAAACAAAACCATATGTTGCATGGGCTAACACAGTATCTAACTAAAAACTATTGTTATTAATTAGATGTGTGTGTGTTCGATTTCCTAAGGCAGCAATAAAATTCAACCGAACGTGTTAAAATTGGTAAAAGTGTTAAAACTAAGTAATATATATATATATAATGAATGTTATGGCAGTTTCACATATGGAATTCGGTTGAAGAGAGTTAACATTTCCACTCAATTGCCAGCTATGCTTTTATCTTTCGGTTGCGCGATCTTTTGTTAATACCGCACCAATCATATGTACGTTTTAATAACCTGCCTTTGCTGTCTGTTTCGCGTTAGGTTTAATTACCGTAAAGGGAGAAAACTCACAAAAGAGAAAAATGTTCCTGGTCCGGGATTCCCTTATTCAGGTAAAATTCACTAATTTCATGTTATCAGTCTGTGATGTGCCAGTATCGGTAAGTGGTGATATTATTTGATCTATTCTAGGTTAAAAAAAATTTAACCCTGAGATGGATAAGTGGCTGATAAAAAAAAATCACGCGAACAATCAGAAGAAGCAGAAACAGACTCAAAAAAAAGGACAGTATTTCATATTTTACCAGAACAGCCCGCATCGTCTGCAGAATCAAACGGTAAGAGGCAAAAAATGTAATATATGCATTTGATTTTTGTAATATTCGCTGTGTATGTTTTGTATTGAATATAAATACAATAAATATTATAATAATATATCTCTCTATTACGATTTTTTTTCGAGAGGGGCCGTGAAATATTTTAATTTTTGCAAAGGGGACCCTGACATCTAGAAGTTTGGGAAGCACTGTCCTAGAGTAAATGTGTGATAAATAAGCCTTTGGCTCTCTATTTCAGTAATACATGATGGTTTATTTATTTTCAGTTACAATCTATAAATTATTAAACAAAGAATAAAAAACCCAACTAAACCATACTATACTGATATCGGAGGTCGCGGTATCTCTCAGACACAATTTACTGTCAAATATCACAAACCTTTACATAACATGTGTTAAACCAAACTGACAGCAAAAAACAGTGCGGAATATCACTCGTTACATGAATGCACAGCTACTCATGACCTCCGAGCTATACACTGAATAGTGTAAGAATACATTTATATTAAACATTTTGAATGTATCTGTCAGATCAGCTGCGAGCTCCGCAGGGTTAAAGGCGCGTTAATCAAAACTCTTGCCGCGTATATCAAGGGATTGCCGCAATTAATTTCGCCGCGTTAATCAAATCCCGCGTTAAGCAAGGGATACACATATATATATATATATATATATATATATATATATATATATATATATATATATATATATATATATATAACAAAGCAAACAAAGCAAACGACTATCCATAGCCAGTGTCCTATTTAAACACAGGCAAATTGGGCAACTTGCCAAGTTATAAAGTGCGATAGATATGTTTTCCTAATACGTTGTATATAATAACAAATGTTGTAATTTAATACTTTGAAGTTAACATTTTTGAGTAATCTTCAATTTATAATACTTTTAAATTATTGTAATTATATAAAATACGTTAAAGTAATAAATTTAATATCAATATTACATCTAAATAATGCACTTGTAATGCACAAATAATACACTTCTAAATCGATAAAAAAAAAGTGCAGTTTACCTTAACGTAATGAGCCTTTTTCATGACAGGAAGTCATAACATAAGAATCCCCCCCTCCCCATAAGAAGCGTTGGGGGGATTGTTAGGTAACTTTTCATGAGACAATCAAAATTTAATTGTTTTTACTTTACTTTGTAAAAACAGACATGTCGATCTTTCAATAGTCAAATAGAGATATGCAAAAATTTGATAATGGCGCTCCCGCAATGTTTTTGCTTTATGCGATACTGAGACAACTGATACGAAGGCAATAATTTCCTGTATACGAGTAGCCTCGTGAAACTACTTCACGCACAAACTTTGTTTATTTACACTTGGATCAAGGATTAAAACAAGAATATAATTTAATAATAATAATAATTTCTCAATATGTGCATTTCGCGGAATTTTATTGTGATATAATATTTAATACAAAATCGAATTGAGAGCATCAGAATATGTCCTGAAAATTACTGTCGTAGTACATGTATACGTCGGTCATACGACACGTTTGATTCCAGACCATCGTACACTTGGTGAATTTCGTCCTATAGCGAATCACTGCCTTTTTTTTTTTTCTTTTTTTTTTTCCGACTTGGAGATGCATGTTTTATATGCAGGTTAGATAACATTTTTAAGCAGTCAAATATGAGCGCAAAATGACGTGAATAAAACATTTATTTAAGAAGATACGGAAACGAAAATTTAGAATAATTTTTCATTAAGCTAGTCAGAATTACGAAGAAAAAGTTATTCTGAATATGCCATCTAGTTTGATCATTAATCTACACTATTGAAAGTTTTTTTTTTTTTTCATTTCGGCATAAAGATTGTCACGTTTTCGGATAACTGTAGTATTAACTAGTGTAGCATTTTTCACTTTATCACTTTACTTAAAACCAGGGGAGGCTCGTGCATAGGCACTGTGGAACTGCAGCACCTCCAATTTTTCTCGATATATAAATATATTTATTAATTTATTTATATGTTTGCTTGTAATATTTAATTCTATCATCAACAATCCTATACAATTCTCTTATTTTGTATAAAAAATAATAAATAAAAATCCATCTTGTAGCACTTGGGAGTGCGAAGGATGCTAGCAGCACTGTGTCATATTCAGTGGCGGCTCGTGGCTTGAAATCGTGGGGATGCTAAAACTTTCGAAATTACATACACATTGTAAGTACAGTATACATGTGTTTGGATAAAATATCAAAATTATGGTAAAAATTTAAAAAATAAATAAACAAAAAAATATTGTTTATTATCGATAAAATTATACAGTTTGGTATAATTCAAAATTATTTTAAAATAAAATCCATTCCTTTAATTGTAATTAAAGGAATGGATTTACAATTTTTGGACATTACAATTAAATCCTTCAATTGTAATGTCCAAATATTTAAAGAGACGGAGTAAACACAATAAGCACTGCGAACACTCTACTACTGGCGCAAACTGCATATAAGCAACAGTGGAACTGCGCGACGGACAGTGCCACATTATGCTAATAGCTCGCATCTCACTATGATATGCATATGCTTGCGCGCGTAGCAATATGACACTGTGGTAAACATAGTGCTGCTAGCGTCCTTCACCCTCCTAAGTGCTACAAGATGGATTTTTATACAAAATAAGAGAATTGTATAGGATTGTTAATGATGAAATTAAATATTACAAGCAAATATAAATAAATTAATAAATATATTTATATATCGAGAAAAATTGGGTTGCTGCAGTTCGCAGTGCCTAAGCACGAGCTGCCCCTGGTCATATTGCTACGCGCGCAAGCATATGCACGTCATAGTGAGATGCGAGCTATTAGCATAACGTGGCACTGTCCGTCGTGCAGTTCCACTATTGTTTATATGCAGTTTGCGCCCCGAAAGCTACAGACCCATCAGGTCTTCTATCCAGCGTTGGAAAGGCAGCAAAAAAAGTCATCCTTACAAGGCTTCAGATAGCAACAGATAAGTTAGGAATTATTCCGGACGAGCAGTTCGTATTTAGTAGTTTGTTCCGAGTATCCAGTTTGCTTCTTCTGTTGATCATGGGGTAGAGTTATACGCGATTACTTTGGATGTCTTCGAGCTTATGTGTTTTATGTGACTTTTGAATTGGAGTTTTTTTGTCAAGCATCACGCCGAAATATTTGACTTGAGTCAGTGGTGTAGCAAGAGCTTTGCCGTCCGGGGAGGTCCCTGAGTTTGCCGCCCCTCTCAATACATACCAAAAATGCTACAAAAAGTCAAAACGACGTATAGGGAAATGAATTAAAACACAAAAGGTTTCAACTGAAAACTCCACACAGCTGCGGTCTTTATAGATGGTGCGAAGACTTTTGATAAGGTGTGGCATCAGGCACTTCTCTATAAACCCATCAAATTCAATATACCAATTAATCTAGTAAAAAATTGACACATACCTCAAAGACAGATACATGCGGGTCAAAATAAATGAAACTGTATCAACCAGTCGCAAGATCTTGGCAGGTGTGCCACAAGGCTCACTTCTACCCTCCCCCCACTGTTTTCTATCTACATAGTTGATATCCATCAAAAACCCAAGCTCAACAATCGCTGCATTATATGCAGATGATCTGCTTTATTATCAAGATCTCTCAGCCCTAAACTGGCTCTCACAAGACTCCAAACCAGTATTCATACACTGGAGAAGTGGCTGATGGACTGGAAGATCCAAGAAAGCCCTCAGAAGCGCTCAGCCACACTCATCCCCAAAAGAAGGTCTAGACTAAGGAGAACATACACCTGCTAGGAGTCAAGATTCCATGGCAGATTCAGGTCAGAGGAGTAGCTAGGGGGTTCGAAGGGGGGGGGGGAGGTACGCCCCGGGAGACACTTTGAACCTTTTTGAGCTTTTGCAGTTAATTCTAAAATACAGTCTCGAGAACTCAGTTCCAGAGATTGTAATACTACTGCGAATTTTCCTCACAATTGCTGTAAGTGTTGCTAGTTGTGAGAGGAGTTTTTCTAAATAAAATAGATTAAGAATTACCTACATTATTATGAAATAGACTTCGCCAATGTCATCGACGATGACATTGGCGAATTTGCTAACAGAAAATTGTTAACAATTTGCTAACAGAAAATTGAATTTGCTAACAGAAAAGAAAGAAAAATAACATTTTAGAATGTTGAAATTAAAGTTTTACTTCAAAAATAAACATAGTGTTTTAATTCATTTCCCTATACGTCGTTTTGACTTTTTGTAGCATTTCTGATATGTACTGAGAGGGGCGGCAAACTCAGGGACCGTCCCCAGTGGCAAAAGCTCTAGCTACGCCACTGACTCAAGTCAAATATTTCGGCGTGATGCTTGACAAAAAAAAAAAAAAACTCCAATTCAAAAGTCACATAAAACACATAAGCTCGAAGACATCCAAAGTAATCGCGTAACTCTACCCCATGATCAACAGAAGAAGCAAACTGGATACTCGGAACAAACTACTCATATACAGGATGGTAATACGCCCAGTCATCACTTACACATCTCCTGCATGGAGCCATACCTTGAATACAAATATTCAAAAGCTGCAGAGGATACAGAACAAATGCCTGATATTGATTCTGGACGCCCCATGGTTCATTAGAAACTCCCAGATTCACCGAGAAGTCAACACTCCCTACATCACATCCCTCCTTCATGATCTAGCAGAAAAGTTCTTCACCAAGACAAGCAATAGTAGAGTGTTCGTAGCGCTTATCGTGTTTACTCCGTCTCTTTAAATATTTGGACAGTACAATTAAATCCTTTAATTGTAATGTCCAAAAATTGTAAATCCATTCCTTTAGTTACAATTAAAGAAATGGATTTTATTTTTAAGTAATTTTAAGTAAAATGTATAAACTGTATTAACAGTTTATAATTCACATCAAATAATACCAGAACACACACACACACACACACACACACATAGAGAGAGAGAGAGAGAAAAACGAGCAACTACGTCGTAAACAAACTGAGAGTCTACGAAAACTGCTCATCAGGTAGCGTCTCGTCGCTAAAACCATCGTATGAGCGTATCGTCGTAAAATGGATCGTCGTAAACCGGGGTATACAAAAATTTCTAATGTTCGATTTCTTTGTATTGTATGAAAGCAATTAGTATGTTCACTTTATTGTTATTTTATTTTATTTTACTTTTTTTTAAGCTTGGAGAAATCTGATCGAGCTATGTGTCCTAAAGGATTCGAACCAGGGCTTTTTAACCAAAGGGCCTTAAAGAGGCAATAAAAAGCCAAATAAACAAAGTCGAAATAGATAAAATGACTACTCACTTCTGTATTTTATGTGTTCACATTTTTATGAATGGTGCTATTTAGATAACTTGCATATAAGAAATACCAAAATTAATGAGTAGCTTAGGATGAAAGTTCGAAAGAAAGAAGAGTTTTGATTGGGTAAAGGTAGTATTTAGCATAGCTACCCCTTACAAGCAGTCATCCACTGAGGTAATCTTTCACTTCCCTCTCTCTCTCTCTCTCTCTCTCTCTCTCTCTCTCTCTCTCTCTCTCTCTCTCTCTCTATATATATATATATATATATATATAGAGAGAGAGACTCGTCACACACGCGCGCGCACGCATACACACACACACACACACACACACACACATGTATTCTAAGAATTCTTCAGCAGTCACTTTTGTTAAAGTTACTATCCTCTGTTGTGTACTGTGTTTAATACTATAAGTGAATTAAGAAAGTTATGAAATAATTTTCTTTAGTTATTATTATTATTATTGCTGTTCCCTTTTCAAATAATGTTTAATAAGAAATTTTTAAAATACTAAAATTCACTTTTTATTTTCTTAAAATCGTTTGTTCTTGGAATCCGTTTATTTTCCATATTAGTACCTTTTCTATTAATAGACTGCTATTTTTTATTTTTATTTATTTATTTTTTTTAAACTCAAGTGCATTCCAAACTCTTGCTTCTAAACTTCAGAAAAATACGATCGACCGAACAGTTTTAGCATTTAAGTGTTCTCTTAGGAGTGATAAATTATTCATAATATTTGGTTTAAATGTTAAGAGATGGCAGCACAATCTTGAGCATCATATTCGTGAACTGTACAAGCAACTTACAGGTTGCTCATTCAGACAGGTAAGGAAATGCTATATAGTTTGTTTTTAAATTAAGAGGTTGAATTTTGAATTCTGAGAGAATGAGAGAAGCTGAATTCATTTAATGGTAATATTCTTTTAGATAATTCATGCTTTTGAGACGATATCGCCAATGGCATTATTCTCATGACAACATAGAGGGCGTTCAGTATTGGACAGACGCCACACACGTTGCACTGATTATCTTCAATCGATGAATACAAAAATAAAACAAAATAAAATAAATAAATAAAAGAAATAAGTAAATAAATAAATAAAATAAATTAGTAAATAAATAAATAAAATAAATAAATAAAATAATACATAAATAAATACAGTAAATTATAATACAAAAAAGCTGTAAATAAATAATGAAAAATTATATATTGCTGTCAAACGAGATCGACCATTCAGTTTTGACCTAGGAGGTAGTTAAGCATGTGGAATTTTCAGTAAAAAATGGATTTCTATGTGTAATTAGTGCTGGATATTACGGGTGACTTAGAAAATTGCTTGGAGATGTAGGAAGAGAAGATATACTTCAGGGAAAATATATTAGTGGTGGATAGGCAGTGGCGTAGCTAAGGGGTGGGGGTGGGGAGGTGCACTTTCAACCTTTATGAACTTTTGCAGTTAATTCTAAAATGCAGTCTCGAGAACTCAGTTCCAAATATTTAACACTCACAATTGCTGTAAGTGTTACTAGTTGTGAGAGGAGTTTTTATAAATAAAATTTGATTAAGAATTGCCTACATTGCTGTGAAATAGACTTCGCCAATGTCATCGATGATTTTGCTAACTGAAAAGTAAGAAAAATAACATTTTAGAATGTTAGAACTAAAGTTTTACTTCAAAAATAAACATTGTTTTAATTATTTCCCTACACGTCGTTTTGACTTTTTATAGTATTTTTGGTGTGTATTGAGAGGGGAGGCAAACTCAAGGACCGCCTCGGGCAGCAACAGCTCTAGCTACGCCACTGGGTAAAGGGATGTTTTAAGGAACAAGTAGCTGGTTGCATACCAAGAGTTAAGAGAAGTAATAAATGGAGTTAAATGGATGAGTTACAGCTTTAAGAAGCTAAAAAGAAACAGAGGCATGTGGAAGAGATTCAAAAAGAGAGAGAGAGAGAGAGTTAGCAAGCCCACGAATAATCCTGAAGAGATTTTTCAGTATGTGACAAGTAAATGAAAGAATGGCCATGGCAGAATGATTTTGATGAACGTATATGGTAGAGAAGTGAATAAAGCAGTCGAAATATTTGAATTATTAAGTTATCATTTTGCAAGGTTGTATCAAACTGGATGTATCAACCAGGTTGTATCAACCGTGGCACGCTGGCCATTTTGAAAAAAATAACTACTTAACATTAAAACGCGATTAAATAAAAAATAATTTCAATGAATCCCGCGAGCCACTAGGCTATACTGCGGTATTTAGAATTGTAAGATGCTTTCCAGATTCACAAGGAATGCTGTGCATTTGATACTTTACATAAAATCCTATAAAAACGAATATTAAATAGACTGAAGAAATTAAAACGACTGAAGAAATATGTCTACAGTCATCTAGCAGCGCCAAGCGGCACTTAAGTACTAGTACTGACGTCGCAGGTAGATGGCTGAAGCAGTAGTCGTCAAGTGCGCTGTCTAGTGCCTTCCAGATGAATCTCGAAGGATCTCGATATTACGTTATTTTCATATAAATACAAGAGGATCTCATCCACAGTCAGTCGTGAACAGTCATATTCGTGTATAAGCGCACGCATGTACGACGTTTCAGCCATAGCCTATTGTGGTTTTATATTGCCAGACTTTTTTCATTAGTGTGAGATATATTCAGTGGATAATAACCGTTACATGGCCATTTTGGATCATTTTTTGGGTTCACCGTCCATCACTGACGTCTACAAGTAAAAAGCCTAAAATCAAGTGATTCTTGTCGGGTTTTTAATGAAAAGTGGACCAACCTGCACTTTTTTGTACCGATCGACGATAATCCAGTGTGTTTAATTTGTCATGAGTCAGTGTCAGCATCAAAAGAATACAATATAAAACGACACTACGTGACAAAGCATGCGTCCAATTTCGATCACCTTCAAGGGGGGGGGCCAAATTGATTGAAATTGCCAGTAGGGTACGTTTAAAAGACAGAGGGAAGAGAGCAAAGCGTGCGTCAAAGTAAGTTATGTAATAGCTGAAAAAATTGTTAAAAAATCAAAAGCCTTCTTG
The DNA here is from genome assembly GCF_054136105.1 of Typopeltis vanoorti. Taxonomy (NCBI): domain Eukaryota; kingdom Metazoa; phylum Arthropoda; class Arachnida; order Uropygi; family Thelyphonidae; genus Typopeltis; species Typopeltis vanoorti. The sequence goes on along the minus strand of NC_143550.1, from coordinate 58,195,186 downwards.
AACGGCGAGTTTGTGAAAGAGTGTCTCATCACTCCTGGGAATATTCTGTGCTTAAATAATAAGAAAGCGTTTAAAAAACCGAGTTTGTCTCGGGTAACTGTAGCATGACGTGTTGAAGAACTTGATAATGACATCGAAGGAACTTTAAAAAACAGTCGTCCGAATTTACGTCATATTCACATGCTTTAGATGAGCGCACAGATGTGAAGGATACAGCACAACTGGCTATCTTTTTCCGTGGCATTGATCAAAATTTCAATGTAACAGAAGAAGTGCTAGCATTCGTACCTATGAAGGGAATGACGAAAGGCACTGATATTTTTGAAGCCGCCAAGAAAACGCTCCAGCGTTTCGACCTCAGCTTATTCAACCTCAAGGGTGTGGTAACTGATGGTGGGAAAGAACGAAGGACTTGTTGCGCTGCTACGGCAAGAACCGGAACTAGAAGGAAAAGATTTTGCCCATTACCACTGTTTCATCCACCAGGAGAATATGTGCGAGAAAACTATTGGATTTGAAAATGTCATGAAAGGTATTGTGACTGTCGTCAAGATTGTTAAGGCAAGTGCATTGGATCATCGTCAATTCCAAGGGGTTTTGACCCAAGAGTGCGAAGTGGATCACGGCGATGTGGTTTGTTATAGTGATGTCCGTTGTTTGAGCAGAGGGAAGATTCTTAAAAGTCTTTGACATAAGGAGCGAAATGCAGCAGTTCATACAATCCAAGGGGAATTGGAATGCGGAATTTGACGATCCAAAGTGGATGGCAGGCGTTGCCTTTGTGACCGACATCTCGTTGCATATGAATGACCTAAATACGTGGCTACAATCCAAAGATCAATTGGTGCACACTCTGTTTGATTACATCAAAGCTTTTGTGGCCAAACTCAAACTTTGGGAGGTACAACTCGTAAAAAAAACTTAACTCATTTTCAGCTTCTCGCTGAGCCGAACTGTTCGTCTCCTGATGAATACGCTACAAAATTAGCCGTGTTTGGAAGTGAGCTCGAAGAGAGATTTAGTGATTTTCGTAACAAACAGTCTTCTTTAGATTTCTTTTCAATACCATTCAGTGTCAATGCTGCTTGAACTCCAAAACAATTCTTCTTTGAGAGAAAAATTATTCAATGTGCCCGTGCTTACATTTTAAAAAGACTACTTTTCTGAGGACGCATTCCCTAATCTTCACCGGCATGCTTTGGAGATGTGTGCTTTGTTAGGAAGCACATACTTATGTGAGCAGTTCTTCTCCAGAATGAAATATGTGAAGTCCAAGACAAGAACTCAGATTATGGACCAATGTCTCGAGAATACTCTTCGAATAGCGACTTCCAACATTGATGCTAACATCGACAAGCTGATCAAAGAAAAACATTGCCAATTTTCCCATTGACATTGTAAAAAATGAATGTTTTCTGCATTAAATTATCTTTTATCAAATATAGATTGTATTTACTTATCATGACCCCGACTCCTACCTATGCTCTTAAAGACGAGTTTGTTTATTTTTATAGGATTTTATGTAAAGTATCAAATGCACAGCGTTCCTTGTGAATCTGGAAAGCATGTTACAATTATCAAAACCGCAGTATTTAGCAGCCTGCGAACTTCAGTGACATTTTTAATGCAGCCTGCACTGTCTGTAAGGTTGAAGACCCCTGTATTACAGCAAGAGATATGAGAGTAATCATTGTGGAAGCAGGGATATGGGAAGCCGAAGTACATTGGACCGTACAGAATCTGAATGTGAATACGGCTGTGGATCTATTATGCTCGTGTGTTACGAGTATAACAGAGAATGTGATAGATAATTTGTTGATCTGAGTTTGTTGAGTTTATCCAGTGTCTAATCTGAGTCTTTGCATGAGTTAGTTCCCAAGGAAATGGAAGTGAAAATAGTACCATTGCATAAAGGACAGAAATAGAAAATTATCGACCGCATTTCAAGAGTGGTGGTCAAAGTCTTGGAATAGTTAGTTAAAGACAATATTTAGGAATGGGTGCACAGGAATGAGATACAGTATGGGGACATCATGGCTTTGTGAAGAGTAGACATGCTTTAGTAACTTACTTTTCATAATATTATGTCAACTGAGTTGGATAAAAATAATGGCTATACTGTCACGCTATTGGACATTGCAAAGGCATTTGACTGGATCCCGAATGAAATCCTGATACACAAATTACATCAGATGGATAACCATATGAAGCTGGTAATGTTGACTATAAAGAGATAGATACCAGACAGTAATTTATTCAAAAGTGTACTTCTTGGAAACAGACATTCTGGTTTGAGGAAAAAACAGCCATGGCACCCACCTTAATAAGATGCAAGACCTCCTTCACTGCGATGACTACAGCAATCCTATGGAGCATACTTTCCACAAGTGTATGATAGCGATCAGTGGGAATTTTTTTGCACCCTTCTCCCTGTTCGCATGTAATGAAGTCCTGGACTGTTGTGGGGCAGACATCCCTTTAGCTTACTCGACGCTCCAGTTCATCCACTTTATTTACCAGATGGTGAATAGAGTTGAGATAAGGGCTATGTGGAGACGAATCAAGTATGGTGATGTTCATGTCCACAAACCACGTAGTTACAGCAGCAGCTTTATGACATGGTGCATTGTCTTGCTGAAAGAAACAATGATCAGTTCGGTAGAAATGCTGCAAAGTAGACAGCCTTGCCTCGTTTGTCCAGAATATTCAAATACCTCTTAGTGTTCAATGTTTGGTGTACCACAAACAGAAGTGCGAGGCAAAACCGGGAAAAACAGGATCATTACTGCATAACACCACCTCCAAATTTCATAGTCCATCTTCTGGTAGAGGGTGTAGCGTAATTCGTCGCTCCTTTCCAAACTTCCATGTTCCACTATATTGCACCACTGAAGAAAACTCTGTATTTTGGTTCAGGTAATGTGGGGCTTGCATATTGCAGACCTACCATGGAAACCCATGTATTGAGGTCGGTTCTGAATGCTTTATTTAGGTTTTTACATATCCCTCGTAGCACCCTACGGTCACGTTAGGTTAGTGTGATGGGTCATCTATTGCGAGTAGCACTTGCAGTTGGCTCGCTGTGCTTCCAACTGAATATGGTACCACTGATTGTTGACCTGCAATGGTCCAATTTTATCAACACTTTGTCAGTCAGATAGGCCTGAAACATAGTATTCTATCATGATGCTTCTTTCAAACTTCATCAGTTCCTTTTTCGCAGCCATTTCACCTACACACGGTTGCACTCACTTAGGAACATCATATTCTTCCAATTTGTACCAGCTACAAGCACGTGACTCGTTATATGGCATGATGCGCCTTGCCTGACAGTGTCTATTAAATTCTTTCCAAGCAATGTAGATAAGCTTGATAAAGCGCCCTAGTAGGATAACTTTTTTTTTCCCCTCAAGGAAAATTGCTTTGTAGATCTTACTGAGAACCATTACAGGGATGAGATAATGGTGCTGCTGGAGCATTGCTGCTGGAATGAATGTATTAGTCTTAAGGGACATTATGTTGAAACGTATAAAAATAATTTTTGAAATTATAAATTCGTTTTTTCATTGTAGACTGAAAAAGTTTCAGACCACCCTCGTATATATACCACCCTATATATATATATATAAAATCAGCTAATGCCTTTTTATTCTCGTGTAGGGAGTAAGCGAGGCCGTTTAGCCTATCTAACTTTTGGAGACAGAGTGGGCAGTTCAATCTCCACTGGCAGCCAATCAGCGATAGCTGGCCCAAGACTATCACTAATTAAGCAGCATGCAGTGAAGAGAGATGGCTCAACAAGTGCCGCCATCTCGTGGTCCCTAACCCTAACGCAATATATTTAATGTCTGACATAACGTGACTTCTACGGTCGATTTCCTTAAGTTTACGGGACTAAACACCCGAGATTCTGGGAGAAAAAACCCGCTTGCCCGAGCCAGAGATCGACTAACTCGGGAATCGGTCGAAGAGTCGGCGACTAGACTTGCACTTAAGTCTGATTTCGAGCGACCAAGCGCCACTTCCACTGAGCTACGTAGTGCTACTATATACGTGATGCTCAGATAAGTCATTATTTTTTAGTAGATTTTAGCGATATTGTTTTATATTAATGGGTGGTAATTTGTTAATTTTTGACTCTGTTTTAAGTGGTGCTCTTTAATCAACTATGATTACGCGATATACTTTCAGAAACGTTTTCGTTTTGACACTGATGCATACCAGAAAAATGGCGAATAAGGCGTCAATGTTGACTGATAACGTACGGGATTTAGTGCGATGTATCGCGTTTATGCTAACAAAAACAGTGGCTGAAGGAAGTGGTTGAAAGTAATAATGTGGACGATGAGCCCTTAGCGTGGAAAGAAACTGCATACTTATGCGGACTTCATAGGACAAAACGTGAGCTCAAGCGACTGGAGAAACGATTGGCGTGTGGAACAGAAGGACGGAGATGAAAGTAAGACTGAATGGGTAAAGCACAAAAATGGGAGAGAAACTGGGAGATATGAGATGGTATTGGATGATAAGTGATATACTTAAAGGATGTTAGTGAAGCTTCAAGTTTGCAAAAGAACGAGGCAAACGAATTATTTGTTTCGGAAAGCATAAATGATTTAAAAGATGAGAAACATGCAATGAGAGGATATGAAAGAGTTGTTAGAGGAAGCAAAAATGTACAGTAAGAAAATAAAGTTTGTGAGTTTGCTGCCGCAGTATGATAGGATAAAATTCAGAAGTGCTATGATTGTCAATCAAAGCACTTCTTGAATAAATCATAGCACTGAGAAAATTGTGCAATAGGAATTGTTCAGTTTATACATGAGTGAGTTTGATGGACGTAAGAACCTCTATATGCATGATGAACTGCACGTAAATGATTTTGGAGTTAGGTGCTTGGAGAATATCCCAAGCCAATTTATCCCACTCCTGGGATAGATAAGTATGGGTGCAGGAATGATTATGAATAGCTGGGTGCAGTTTCCCAGGTTTCAAATGTGAATGGACAGGTAATGACATTATGTAAGTATAACTGTGGGTCCAAGCGAATGTTGAAATGCATGTACTCGAATGCCAAAGTATCAGAGATAAAAGGAGTTTTTTGCATTTTCCAGCTCAAATTGGCCAAAATTTATTGGCATCAGAGAGACCTGGCTGTCAAATAATGATGTAGTTACAGGGATAAAATGTAATGGATATTGCATTTTTAGAGAAGATAGAAGAAATAGGACAGCAGGAGGGGTTATTAATGATGGCTGAAGAATTTCAACCAACAAAAATAGAAGTTAAGGAAGATTGTAGATCTGATGGAAATGGTTTATTTGAGGCTGTCTGGTGTGAGTAGAAGCCAATAGGACAAAATATATGTTGACTGCTGCTACAGACCTCGGGAGGGGGGGGTCCAGTAGAAAATCAGCATACATCAGCAGATTATCACAATGATTGTAGGCTGGGCAATTATCCCTGAAGACTTCAACTATGATGATATAGATTGGAAGAAGGAAAGGGCATATGGCAAAATGAAAATAGAATTTATACAGTTACTAAGGGATAATTACCTGAAACAGCACGTGATGGAAGGGACTAAGGGTTTGCGCTTGGATCTGGTTCTGGTAATAGCATCATTAGATTTATCTAACTTCAGTAACAACTCTACCTCTAATCGGGGGAAAGTGACTATGAAGTCTTGTTTTGGGAGGTTGCTCAACAAGAGGAATTTTCAGTTGAAAAAAGGACATGTGGACTACAAAGCTGGAAATTATGACAAAATTAGGAGGCAACTTGGATTAAATTGGCAGTGTGGACAATTTTGAATTAACAATAGTTGTCAATTCAGTGTTGCAAAATGTAAGGTAATTTACTTCGGGATGAATGACTGCTTTCTTTGTATCATATTGATGCTACTAGATTACTGGAAAATGATGAAGGGATCTGGAGTGATGGTAGATAGAGATTTGAAATTCATAGGACATATTGAAAGGGTTTGCAAAATAGCTCAGAGAATTATTTGTATTCTGAAGAGCACATTGACAAGTAAAGATAGGGAGGTTATTATCTCACTTTATAAAGATATGATTCGGTCACATGCTGACAACTGTGCAGATATTTGATCACCTGCTTATTTCTTGGGGATCAGGATGTGGTGGAGAGGATTCAGAGACCAGTGAAGGTCTCTGAATCCTCTCCTCCAGTGAAGTTGGTGATAGGTGTGTTCAATGTTCCCTATGAGGATAAATTGAGGATGTGTAAGTTGCAGAGTTTGGCTGAACAGGCGGAGTAAAGAGGATATGAAGTTACTAATGGGATACTATTAGATTGACAACACAGAAGAAATTTTTGAATAGATGGGGAGTAGGGGGAAAACAAGTGGTAACGCCAAGTTGTCTAAGCATGTGGGTATTAGGGATGTGTGCACTAGGTTCTTTTGTTGGAGAGTGGTGAATAAGTGGAATGAATTGCCAGAGGTTGTTGTCAGCACTCCAACAGGTTTAAGGAGATGCATGATAGGTATTGGTTGTGTTAATGGATAGATTGAGCCTCCCTAGATGAGTCTGTTGACTCCATGGAGTTCCCATATAAATAATAATAATAATAATAATAATAATAATAATAATAATAATAATAATAATAATAATAATAATAATGTATTGATAAAATTATGTGTTGTGGGAGTATATTTAATTTCAGGATTTTTTTTTTTTAGTTACAGTTATTTAGAAGGGAAAGGGAGATAGAATTTGCAAACAAGGGGAATGATTTTATTGAATTTCTGAAGAATAGATATCTTAAGCAGAATGTGATTGAAGCAATGAGAGGCTTTATTGTTTTGGATTTGGTAATCATTTCACAAGATTTAGGGGTTAATGAGGTATTAACACTGCCGCAGTTGGTGAATGCGATCATTAGGTACTTGTTTGGGAAGTGGTGAAACTTCCCAAACAATTCTGTAGTCAATATGCTAGGTAGATGAGCTGTGAAGAAAAGATGTTGGCAGTGTATGGAAATTCATAAAATACCTTACAGAAGCAGTGTATTGTTGCATACAACGATTAAGCAAGTAAACACAGTAGAAAAGAAAAGGGTGAACAGTGAAATGAAGTTAGCTGTGTTGGAAAAGAAAATTATCGGATCCATGAAGAGTATAAAGTGCAAGCTAGGAATGTGATGAGCATGGTAAAGAAAGAAAAAGTTCACTATAAAAGGAGAGTGGCTGTCATGCCAAAATTAATTCAAGAGAATTTTATGCTATATGGCAAGCAAAAGGAAAATAACTATGACAGGTTGTCACTGGTGGATAGCAGCAGAGTGACTATTGTAAAACATATCTTGGAATTATTGAATGACCACTTTATTAGCGTATATCATACTGGTGTGAGTGATGCTTTGCAGTATGTAGAAGAGAGACAAGTATTAGGAGAACTGGAAGTGAAAGAACCAGAGGTGTATCAGGTGTTCATTAGGTAAGATGTTCATAAGATAAGGCTCTGGAAATAGATGACATCACCACATATTTTTAAAGCATGTGCAAAAGAGTTTATTTGCAAATTTAAAGTATGTGCAAAAGAGTTTCATTAAATAACAACGGCTATGCCGTTGTTATTTAATGAAACTCGTGCAGCGGGTAAGCTTTCTAAGAGGTGGAAAGAAGGCAAAATAGTAGCACTCCACAAGCATTGTTCTAAGACAGAAATTTCTAATTATACACCAGTCTGTGTGACTGCAGTTGTAGTAAAGATGTTGGAGAAATTGGTTAGGAATAGAATACAGAGATGGGTTGAGCGACATGGGATTCTTTATGATAGTCAGCATGGATTTTTAAAGTATAGGTCTTGTTTTAGCAATTTACTTGCATTTTATGATAAGGTAAATGTGTTGGATAAAGGAGATTCGTATATAGTAATATTCTTGGGCTTTGCATGAGCTTTTAATAAATTACCAGATGAAAGTTATTGTACAATTCATTTTCTTTTTTGATTTTTATGTCGCAAAAACATCAAAGGTCATCAAAAATACATCAAAACAATCACAAACATCAATGCCCTTGGCGGGATTCGAACCCGCAGCCTCATTGGTTAGATAAATTGGAGATTGACTCTCTGAACGACACCATCAAGTTGTGTATGACGGAGAAATGTCTCAGAAAAGGAGTGTAAACTGTAGCGACTCCAGGATTCTCTTCTTGGGCCCTGATGTTTAACTTGTTTATAAATGATATATGTGAACTTGCTGGGGAACTTCAATTTCCTGAAGATGCAAATTTGGAGACAATTATAAGTAGCACTTCTGATGTTGACTTAGACAAAGGAGTAGGTACGTAGTTTTATTACTAATAAGTGCAAGGTGTTGTATTTTGGAGCACAGAAATTCAAGGCTGTTTATTTACTATATTGATGATGCTGTACTGCAGGAAGTGGATAAGATTCGAGATTTAGAGGGCATATTGCATCTGTTGCAAAGACTCCACATCGTAGTGCTGCTATGATACGATGTATTCTAATAAGTAGGAATAAGGAGTTGGTTATACCGCTGTATGAGGCACTAGTCAGAGTACACCTGCACTATTGTGCTCAAATTTGGTGGGGAAGTTTTCAATGTGATGTGAAAACATTGGAGAGAATCCAGAGACGAGTGGCTAAGACAATATCAAGATTTTGGAATGCTAGCTGTGGAAAGAGGGTGAAGAAATGTGAATTACAGAGTTAGGTGGATAGAAGGAAAATAGGTGATATCATGGAGAGGGAATTATAAAAAGAGTAGAAGTCAAGAGGATAAGAACTAGAGACCATCCCTGGAAGTTATGTAAGTTTGGTGGTGAAGAGGGGTCAAGAGTAGATTATTCACAAGGAGAACTGTCAGTGAATGAAACGCATTACCTGAACGTGTTGTTAATGCAGAGAGTGTTAAGATTTTAAGATTCAGTATGATAAATATGTTGTCAGTTGAATGAACCGCTCACAATGAGTTTCGACTCAATGGAGGGTGTCCTATTACTATTAATAGGATTGAGCAATTCCAGCAACTTTTGAAATGTGAGTAATTTTTCTATGGGACATCGCACACTGATCCTGAATATTTTTTTAAACGAGTATTTTCATTGCAAAAATAACTGTTGTCCTGTCTTTGGAAATACAGTTGTTTGCTTATGCGAGTGCATTATTATAGACGCGGTAGCCGTCTCAGAAGGAGGAAATGGCGCCGGGCTGTTTGTTTTAGTATACTTGCATAAGGAAAAACTCAGACTTTTTGTCCATTGCTTTGGACAGATTTGTGACTAGGGCTTCTCAGTGGTTCAGAGCTCTTTGAGACCTTAGACCGACTCCCTATGAGATAGGAGAGGTGGATGCGCCTGGCACAGCTGCCCTAGTTGAGATCAATCAACACAGCTAGTTCTCGTGACAGTTGATTCTTTGTTGGCCATGGCTTTGTTGCCAGCGCTTTCAGGAAAAGTAGAACATATAGTAATAACCAACTTTATTGCTGGTTCTAAACCTAAGGTAAACCTTAGATTTCAATTATTTTTATGAAATCATAAATGTAACGTATTTTAAAACAGCATTAAAATGAAGTTTCATAGTACAAGCATCCACAGGCATGACCATCTCCTAAAATGAGTTAATTAATGCCTTTTTTCCCCCTTGTAATCAGTATGCGAAGCCATTTTAGTTCTGTCTATCTATCTTTTGAAGACTCTTTGGAGAAGCTCAAGCTCTACTGCTAGCAGTCAGAGATTGCTGGCCTACCACTATCACTATTTATAAGTGATATCCGATAAAGAGACAACTGGCAGATGTCGCCATCTGTTGGTCCCTAACCCAACAAATATGATATGTTATTGCCTGAAATAGAGATGAGTTCTACGGCCGATTTTGTTGAGTTTACAAGGGAGGAAAATCCCGAGTTTCCAGTAGAAAAAACCTACCCACTTTTCCATGCCAGAGTTCGATTAATATGGAAACTTGTCGAAGAAAGGCTTAGAAAAAGTTCCTCTAGTCGGCGACTAGAATAGACTCGAACTTATTTTATTTTATTTTTTTTCTCGGGGCGATCTAGCGCAGAGGATGCAAAACGTTACGTCCATTGAGTAACTTAGGCATATACTGTGTATATATATTAAATATTTATTTAATTTGGTAAAATATAGATTTCAATGAATAGAAATAAGCAACTATTTACACATTACAAAAGTTTATATGAAAAAAAAGGAATTATTTTTGTTGAAACACAAAATAGAACAGAGACAAATAATGATGAGATAGTAAAAGAAAGGAGCAGTCTTTGTTTCGGAGGAAATTAAAATTTATTCATGATCATGTTCAGTTATATTTCAGTTACAGAAGTATACACCAATCCAGAAAAGATACCAATTGAATCCATTCTTTATTATGTCTTTCATTATGACAATGATATTTAACGGAGGGGATGATTTGTAGTTTACTATATATGTTTTACATAAGGTGTTTCTCCTATTTGGTCATTGATGGTGTTGGTTGCATCTTGTTTGAGGTATACGCTAGGTTACAGCCTTGGCGCCGATGAAGAGGACGCTAGGCATTCATGTCTTTTCTTATCTGTTGGAAGTAGCAAGCACTCTTCCTTGCCATGCGTGGTCGCGGGCACTAGAGGCAGTATCCTGAACATAGGTGACAATCACTTTGTTTGCAGAGGTCCAATATGTGTGTTCCAAGGTACATAGGATCTTGCAGAAGAGACAAAAAGCCAGTTCTCTAAGTTGGTAGGAGCAGGCAACATGTTGTACCATAGTCTCCATGTATCTGTTTTGGTACACTGTTCCATTGAAAACTGAGTAACATGTATAGGTTTGCAGAGGAAGAATATGAAGATCTTGTAACTTTTCATGTTGTACTGTCATAGTGTCCTGTTTTGTTGATGTTAGTGATGGAAGATGAAGATTAGGAGGTGTATGCAAAGGGTGAGGCGCTGATTGATTAGACGCACTGACTTGAAAAGTGGTGTATTTTATTGAAGATGAAAGGTGGGTTTGTGGAAGTTTCCAGAAGAAATTTGGATTAGCTGAGATGTAAAGATACCGATAAAGGCTTTTATAATGTTTGCTTACACGTGTAGTTTGCTTTGATGTTTTCAGATGTGGGTATTTGAAGGTTTTCCAGTTTATGTTCTGAAACGGGAGATCCGGTTACATATAGAGAAAATAATGTATAGGAGTATTGGTTAGTTGTAGGACTTGTTATGCTTCTTTTTCCATAAGCACACCAAACTCTATTGATCCTGTAAGTGTATCACGTGGTTCTGTTCATTTTCAGCCTTGTAAAGTATCCTCATAAAATGAAGATAACTTTAGTAAACAGGGTTGGCTACATTTCGCGTCTTTTAATAAAATCAACATGTGTGTTCTTTTCAGAATAACTGTAAATTCAAGGCATTATCACCATTTGTGGGCGAAGATGTGATTAATGACTATTTCCTTCCACGAAAAAAAAAAAGGACTCGAAAGAATAAGCCTCTTTACTCACTTATGGGAAGTCTTAACTGTATTAATAAGAATAAAGAGAAAAGCGAGCTCGAAGACTTCTTTTTATTGGATTATTTCCTCTTACTATCATGATAGAAAAATATATTACCGTCTTTCATTCCTGAAAAAAGGGAAAAAATCATCAAAGAAAAAAAATCGAGATCATTTGCGGAGGCTGAGTTGAGAAGCAAAATAGTCGACATTCCCATACATCAAATATCAGATGATAATGAAGAAATATGACAATTTACATCATTTTGACAGAGAAAGATTAATTATTTATTACCGTTCTACTTGATTCCTACTGACATTGACAAGTAATTAATTCAGTCATTTAATCTTGAAAGCAATTTTTTTCCATATTTCGTTGCAATCACCCGACAGACCTTTAGCCGAAGCCAACAAGTTCGATTAATGATTCATAAGATGGTGCACGAGGCAGCAACATGTACGCTTACATGACAAATGAAGATTCTTTCCCCACAGAAATCAGATTTTATGTCATTTTCCTCCCTTTCTTCCTCAGCGCCTATCACTCCATCGTAATTAAACATTATCTCGAAAACCGTGTGCACGACGAGATTGTGGTTATAACAACGTTGAACAGTTTTACACTTCAACAACGAGTTAACGTTTCCATAGCAACCGTTTCGTGTAGGATGTAATACGGGTCATGGATGTACCAATGCGGCTAATAGTGAAAAGAAACGAAAATAAAGAATTCAGCGGATCAAATACATCACTTAAAAAAAAGGGGGGGGGGGAGGATGATTCTAGAAAATGAACAACATTCCCTGGTGCACGAAGGCAGAAGGCGAATTTACAAAGTAATACCACGATAATCTAGGAGATTACTTATGAGCCAAGAAAGTTTTCTTTTTCTAATGACAAAATTCTAAGCAGATGGGCTTCCATAATAATGCTATTGTAGAATAGCACAATAACATTACTTTTATCTCTGTTTTAGTTCTCATCTGATGGCTTATTTGCATGTTTCAGATAATTTTATTTTGCGTTTTCCTTTAAAACTGGTGTGCGTGCGTGCGGGCGTGCGTGTGTGTATTTGAGAGAGAGAGAGAGAGAGAGAGAGAGATGTTAATGCAACCTAGAGGTCAGCTGAAATTTGCTAATATATCAATTTGCTTTCTCTAATAAAATCTCAACCTTCATATTTATGGATGGTCATTCATAAATATGAAGGCATATTGATGAATGATATTCATAAATATGAGAGGCATGGTCATCATCACTGTCTCAGTTGAGTAGTCTTAGTTTTCGGAATTGCATCGAGGGATTGATTGGCTGACGCTTTAACTATGACATGTGACTATTCATAATTCGTTTCCTGACCCCCCCCCTCTGCTCAGTCTTCGCGATAATAAGTTAAATCACCCGTCGATCAGTTGTGAAGCCTTTGTTGGCATTAAGAAGTTATTAGCTCATCCAATGTGAGAATACCATTATCATGAAAAGAAGAAAAAAGCATATGTGATGCAAACATTATTACTTATTACCTGGTTCTGCGGAAGCCTGTGTTGCTCAGAAGAAGGGGCGGTTGCATTCTACAGCGCTTGATCGCACCACGAAAGGCATTCGAATCTAGTTGCCGAGTAGACGAACTTTTTCTAAGCCTTTTCTCGACCGGTTCCAGAGTTAGTCGATCTCTGGCACAGGCTAGCGGGTTTTTCCTCCCGTAAACTCAAGAAAATCGGCCCTCGAACCCACACTATTTTCAGACATTAAATATATTGTGTTAGGGGTAGGGACCACCAGATGGCGTCACTTGCTAGCCGCCTTCTTCACTGCGTGCCGATTAATTAGTGATAGCCTTGGGCCAGCTATCTCTAATTGGCTACCAGTGGAGTTTGAACTGCCCACTCTGTCTCTAAAAGTTAGATAGGGCTAAAAAAAACGGCCTCGCCTCTCCCTATACGGGAACAAAAAGGCGTTAGCTGAATTACTGAACACTATTTATTAGTGTTCAGTAATTCAACAATTATTGAGGCATTATACAGACTGGGTAGGCAACCTATTTTTTTTAATATGGACATAGATCAGTTATGTGGTCATTCACGTATTTGGCCAATGGCCTGTTACGAGGCTGTCCTTAACACTTTCAGACCATACCCGTCCCGAGGATTAAAGATGGACATAGATGTGATGTGAAATTTTGTTACACCACGTAAAAACTAAAAAATTAGGCTGTTCAATCGAAAATTAAATAAAAAAAAATTAATTAAACATTTACAGGTTAATATTCAAAACACGTCTATTTTGAGTATTCAGTTACTTTAAGACTTCATTAAATGCAAATGATGAAATAAATTATTGGAAAAAAAATGAACATATTTAACGAATTTGACAAAGTTGTTGTCTGACAAGTTGTAGAAATTTTGGTTGAACTGAATGCACATCTCATTTCCGTCTTTAAACTGACAGCAACAATTCCTGATTTGCATTTTGGCTTGATAAATCCTATCGTAGAGAATGCCAATTCGCATACCCACTTTGATAATATCGAAATACTCGATTTCAAAGTTTGGAATCCTTGTCAGTATACATCACTGTAACTGAAGAATTCTTTTAACTTACAAATATTTCGAACTATTAAGAATAAACAAATCGTTTTCAAATCCGCTTTTGTCCAAAAGAGAGAGTGCAAATTTCTTGATCGAATTTGAGATATCAGAGTAAAAAAGAATCATGCAAAAGCCGAAATTCGATTCGAAGTATTACTGAAATCAGAGAAGCGTGATTCAAATATCTGAGACAAATTTTTCATCCGATTTACACAGAACTGAGGCATTTTACAGACTGTAGTTTCATATTGAGTTGATCACACTCCTCGTTTTGTTTATTCGAGAAATCCAGACAGGTTAGAAAATGGATCAAATCCGACCTGAGTTTGAGCTAGAAGAAGATTCAGTTTTCACTTAAATTCTTGAATAGGCTGCGCTTTCTCAATATTATTTTCCCTTTTATCTAGACCTTCGCGTTCATTTCATTCACCCAGAAAATGTAAATCAAATTCGAGGTTTTCGTTTTGAGAAATGTCAGAAAACTTTTCAATGTAGCATTTAACAAAAAAAAAAAAAAAAAAAAATCGAAATTCATTTTAAGGAAGCAAGAAGGTAAATTGTTCCAGAAAATTTTCTCGTCCCACTCATCTCACATTCACAAAGTCAGTAAGATCTTCGATATCACAGTCGTCGCATTCTTTCAAAGACTCGACAAATTGTCGATGAACGAAAGAACTTCACTTCGGATGTAATTCACGCCATCAAAATTTCTCAACGTTTCTGCGCATTTGAACACACAGATTCTCCTGATGAAGAATGCGATGAAAATAGGGCAATATTGCTTTTCATGTCTTTCTCATTCCAATACTGCTTCAAAGGAGAAACAAATCTCAATTTATCTCCCATCATGAATCATCCGTTGGAACAGAAGATATTTATTTTATTTCTTCCAGTTCCAAGTGATATTTTCTTGAAACTTCCAAAAAAACTGCCGAGTCTATGAATTCCACACGTTCGACCTTGCAGTCCCAAGTACTAGGATTTCTTCACGAATTTTAACATAGTGTACCAGTAAGCGAATCCAAACATTTGGGAGGGGAAAATATCATTCTTCACGTGAATTGTAATTCCTCAAGAGTTTACATCACCGTAGTAAAAATTTTCTTTACCATCTTACCATTTGAAAGTGCTTTATTCTTTCGAGCCAAAATCTTGGCTGTTTTATAATTAATTGACGTTGTCATTGTTATTCAAAAATTAATTTCTCGAAATTCGAAAATGTCGTTATGTTCGAATTCACTAAGCATTTTGCGAAAGTAGTTCTTCAAACTGTCCACATTATTCTCACGGTAACTTCTTTATTTATTTGTTTATTTTGCACATAGGCACAATGTTTTTTTTCGTTTACTTGCATGACTACAGATTTAAAGTTCCTAATTTTCTTGAAATTTTCGAGTTACGCTCTTTCCTTCTGTATTGCTCAATATTATTTTCCCTTTTACCTGGATTATCGCGTTCATTTCATGCACCCAGAAAATGTAAATCAAATTCGAGGTTTTCGTTTTGAGAAATGCCAAAAAAATTTTCAGTGTAACATTTCTCAAAAAAAAAAGAAAAAAAATCAATTTAAGGAAGTCAGGAGGTAAATTGATTATACCTCCTGGATTTTTATTACGGATATTGGCATAATCATAACTTAAAGCAGAAATGAAAGTTTTCTTACATTTGGTGTTGGAGAAAAATGTGTCAAACTCAAATTCGCCACATCTTCATGATCATTCGCAATCTGTGGTGATTGGCAGAAAGGCCCCCCCCTGGGTTATATACATATAAACACTAATTAGTCAGTTTTGGCCTTATTTAAATCTATGAAAACGTATTGTAGAGATTGAAAACAATGATAATATTTTTACAGTAAGAATATTAGTGTTAGCGAGTTTTAATCGAGAGCGTCAACGTCATTTTCGTAAAAATCAGTCGAGCTAAGAATTGAAAATTTACCAAAACATTAAAAAAAAAAAAAAAGCTGGAATTAGGCTGTGTTCAGAAACACCTTTTCCATAATTCTCTTTGTTTATTTATTTATTTTTAAATGAACGCTTTTTTAAAGTGGATGTGTCATTTTTCCATTTCTAAGTCAACCCTACATTCTTATTAAGAAAGGCAAATCTTCCTGTTTGGAAAATAAGTTCAACTTTAAAGTACAAATTCTATGTTATTTTCTGAATGAAAATACTATAATTTATATTTTTATTTAAATACTACTGTGGTGTCCTTTGGTTGGAAACACCTGGATTCAAATCCGATCTAGAATGCAAAGAACCTTTATTGGTTACTCATAAGTTTATCATAAGTTTCCATAGTAGTGATCAATCTATTCGTGATAATGCAACACTGCTGAAATGTAGCACCTTTTGGATCAAATTGTATCTGATGTTATTAAAAGGCGTAAAGGGATTTGGTGAAAATGAACTTAATAAATAATAAGACCAACGACATATACTCCATGGATGCATATGATAGACGCACAAATGTTTTCAGTGCATTCGTATCCCTTTCCTTGAACCAAGAGCTCATTGTGTGTGTGTGTGTGTGTGTGTGTGTGTGTGTGTGTGTGTGTGTGTGTGTGTGTGTGTGTGTGTGTGTGTGTGTGTGTGTGTGTGTGTGTGTGTGTGTGTGTGTGTGTGTGTGTGTGTGTGTGTGTGTGTGTGTGTGTGTGTGTCACAGCTATACAGACACAGCTATACAGATGTGTCCCGGACAATACATCCTGAATTGCAACTTGTGTGGTGTAGACTTCGTCCTGATTGGACAGCCTACTTTTGCAACCTACGTTCATTCCAAACTGCTGCTTTCCAACGCCTTAGAAAGTATGTGGCACGAAATAACAGATCACTTATAGTTCTTTAAATTCGATGGATACCTTTTCGTACAGTATCGATCGTATGGATACCGTATGAAAAGGACTGTATCTTCCCATCTGATAAGCGTGATGGCTGTAATGCAAGGGTGTAGGGATACTTCTCGTTCGAATTAGGACTTCTTGCACTGTGCAATATAGTTTGCTCTATAAAAGAAAACACCTGAAATAAGGTCTTTTCTTTTATAGAGCACATTTGATTAGAGTTAGTACATCAGTTGAGGAAACAAAAGAATACGTTTATTTTTACTTCAGGAAATGACTGTCATTTAATTAGAGAAAATACTTACCCATTTATTGACATGTATCGAAAACTCTGTTCTGATGAGGATCATCGTTAACAGCCGTATAATGTAGGCTAATGACGTATGTGAGAATTTATGAATATAAAGGGTTTTCGAAACACTCAGGTGCCTATTTATTATAAAAGTAGTGAATTAAAAGAAGAAAACACAATTCAAGATTCAAACGTTAACGTAGGTAGCGAAAACAATGCTCAGTTGTTTAACATTTAAAATTAGCCTTGGGCTGCTTAGCATTTCTGAAATGCTGAAAGAAATAATGAGGAATTGTCACTACGCAGTTATTGCAGTGAAATTCCAGTTTAACAGGGCTTTGCATAACAGTAATGTTTGTTGAACGCAAAAACTAATTAAATAAGTTTAATTAAGAAATTTTAATATACTCTTCGAAAGGTACTTTCACAAACGTGTTTATTGCTATTATCAATAATATGACAAGAAAAACGCTAGTATTTTAATGCGACATGCTATATACGTACTCACCTAAATAGTCTTGGAGAAATCGATATCCGACTAGATATTTCTTAGGCAGATTTCTACTTTCACATTTCGCTATAAGATGGCAGTGTTGTTGCTTTGCTGAAAAACTCCTTTATTATGTAATTCAGGTAACCCTCATATAACGCGGTATTTATACAACGCGGTTTCGATATAACGCGGTCTAGAAATTGTAGTAACCCTTGTTGAACGCGGTACTTATACAACGCAGTTTCGATATAAGATAGTCTACAAACTGTAGTAACCCTTTATCTTTTCATATATTTTTCAACGCGCGACTTAAAAATCAAATTTTATCTTCGTTAAATTTTCACCTGTCCGTATCGCTCGTGTAGTTATGAGTAGCGAATTTATATTAGGGGAAATACCCTTTAGCACGCATGTATGCCAATTGTTTACCGTATAAAGTATTTATTGTTGAAAATTGTCTTCGTTTTCTGCCAGGAAAGCGTATTAAAATCATAAATATGTTAATATCAAGCTATGCACTTTATTTTTTGGTGAGTTACATACAATACGTAATGCTTTTTTTTCTGTAAAAAAAAAAATTTACAGTAATGGCCACTTAGAGCGCTTTTGCGATATACGCATTTGTTAATAGGGATAAACCAACCCACTGTAAACTGCCAAGGTAACACTTGAACAAGACTGAAGATACATTCGGTTTCAATAAGCACATGAGACTCCACCTTCGCGAACTTCTTCATAAGTACTCCAATCTCTTCAATAGTGAATTAATTGATGGAGAAATAGATTTAAATGAGGAGGAACTGGCACAATTAATAGATGACGTCGAACCAAATGGCAGGGAAAGTTCTGCCAAAGATTCTGATTGTGATGAATCCGTTAAAGAATTCAGTTTAAAGAAATTAACAGAAGGATTGGACTTGGCAAGAAAGTTATTATATGGATAATGATCTCTCAATGGAGCGCTCCGGAAAATTCACGAGACGATTGGATATTTGTTTCGCTCTGTATTATGAACTTAATAAAAAATTGCAGCATAGTGGTAAGCAAGGTCTTATTACTGACTTCTTAATAACTAAACCAGCCGAAGTATGCAATGAGAATTATACTAATGATGTCCAAGAGCTTTCAAGTAATGACGACGTCCGGACACTCGTAACTAAAGAACATCTACGAAATGTTAGTTTTGAAGAGAGTGATGACGACTAAAATATGCACTTTATTTTATTTTGTCTAATACATTTATGTATTATGTGCAATGAAGTTTACGTACAATTTATAATTTTTTACAATTTTATACTACGTATTTGTCATAGTTTATGTTTTCTTAACTTACATGAATTACCTGAATTAAATAAAAAATATTTTTGTTGGATATGTAATTGTTTATATAATCTTTTAAAAAAGTGATTTCGGAACCTAGCCCTACTTTTTCTATGTGATCTGAGGCTCGCATAACGCGATTTATATAACTCGGCATTTTTGTGGAACCTAACATCCGCGTTATACGAGGGTTACCTGTATGTTGCATGTTTACATTCAACACACACAAAATAAAAATGTAGTTGTTATAAAAAAATATAAAATGCTCTTAAACAATAATAAAAAAATGCATTTTGCAATACCATTTATGCAATATCATCATTAACATGATGATATTCATTTACTATGACAATTACACATAGAGCCGTCTTAAATTGGATGATCTGATTTAAATCAAAATGAGGCAATTCGATAAATTTTTATTACAAATGCCAGATGCTAAATTTCAATAAAAATATCTGTTACGCAAGAGTGGAGTTGCTTTATGGAAATTAAGTAGAGAAGGCGCAATGAACTAGGCTGTAAAAGTAGTGTTTTCGTTTTAGTTGTACAACGTAGCAAATCACAGGGTACAAAATAGTCGTTAGCTACCTAGCGACCTTTATATAATTATTTTATTTGTATTTTACTGTTATTTACTGTGTTTCTGCTATCGGAAAAAAAAAAGTAGTGAGAAAACGTGCCACAGTGCCATATAAATATGTCCGGGATAGAATGCGTAATAATTATCTTCAGAACAGTAAAAATTTGCAATTAAAGTCATTATGGAAATCGAAGTTTAATTTATTCTGTAAGAATAAACACACTACTCCAATAATGTTTTAGCATAGAATGTACCTCTAATTTCGATGGCCTATATATGTATATTCTATGTATACGGATCATAACTTCGAAAGACAAGTAAACAAAATAAAATCTTGTGATATTATCTTTGCAAATATTTTATCTACGGTTATCACTATAACTACAATTATCACCTATTTTCATGAACCCGCTGTATTCTGATAAGGTATCTATGCTGGCCTGGTTAGCGTATCCGGTCTCCAACCCACAGGCTGCTGGTTCGAATCCCGCCGCTCCTTATTGGAGCTCTTAAGTAGCTTGAAAAAGTTCCATGTTTGGTTTCTAGAGCAGAGTTTCCGGCCTATGTAAAAAAATAAATTAAAATAGAAAAGATATATAAAATTGGTAAAATTGATAAAGAAATCGTGCCCACCTATGGTATAAAATGTACTGCAGGTCTGCAAATAACCTTTCGTGGGTAGAAGCCAGTGTTGCCAATTTAGCTCTTTTGGAGCTAGATCTGTTTCCTTTTTTTTCAACCCTAGTTCCAAAAATTTTAATCTAGCACCTAGCTCCAAATCTAGCTTCTTCAGAACTAGTTTCAGCTCTTTTTTAGTTATTTTTATAACTTACTGTTAAAGAAATTGTTTTAAAAGTTTTCCAGATGTTCGCAATTGATAAAGAATTGTATTGTACGTTTGGTGCGAGCATCATACACGTTTCAAACGCACGATGACGTCCGTCAGTCACGTGGCCCAACAGTCTGCCATTTTGTCACCTTAAGAGTAGGAAGTTTTCAAAGACTGATCGTAATTCGTTGCAGTAAAGAGTTGTATACCCTTCTTCAAAAATGAGCAAAGAGAAAAATAAAGCTTACAAGCAAAAATTTAAGAGGGAGTGGTTGCCGATGGGAATGTTTAGTAAATGGTTATGTGAAGTTCCTGGTGACGCTCAAAAGGCCACTGTAAGTTTTGCAGATGTGATATAGCTGCTAAATATTGTCAACTTGTAAAGCATAGCGAAACTACGAAGCATCTTGCTGCACTTCCATATAAGACTGTTCCTATTACAAATCAAATATGCTTGTGAAAAAGTCTGATGAGACCGCGAACTTTGAAGGTAGGTAAGCATTATTTCTTTGTTGTCACTCATCATTCAACAGTTGCGATCATCTAGTAGATCTTTGCAAAAATATCATCCCAGACATTCAAATTACGCCAAAGGTAAAAATGCACCGAACCAAGTGCTCTGCAATTGTGAAGAATATTCTAAGTGAGCATTTTTGAAGAAGATGACATTGGAGATGAAAATTTCAGCTTGCTAATAGATGAATCGAATGATATCACAGTGAATAAGATTTTAGGAATGGCTATCATTTATTATAGCAAGAAATTCAGCAAAATTATGCATCCATTTCTGAGCATGGTGGTTCAGGAAAAGTGTGACGCTAGTGGTATTGTGGCTGCACTGAAAAAAGAGCTCTTGACAGAATTCTCAGCCAGTGGTTGGAATTAAAAACTCACTTTGAAGTCGTGAGTGTGATTGGGAGATGTTACAAAGCTCAAATTTTGTGGGAGATGTATAAAGATGAAAGCAATCTGTTGTACCTTTTATTTTTGCATCCTGTTCTAGTTCAAGTTCAGCAAGTTAACAAAATTTTCAAATCTAACAGTATGGATAAGACGAGATTATTTGAAGACCTTTCTCGTTGATTCGCTCTATTGCTAATATTACCCGCAGTCGACCCTCTAGAGTCAGAGATTGATGACTATTTGGATCCCAATCCAAATCTTGGTTACAGTTTGAAAGAAAAATTTCAGAGTTGATTATACAAAAGAAAATAACGCAAAATCTTAGAAGTAGAGTAAGACAGTTTCTTCTTAGTCTCTTCAAACAACTTAAGCAAGTGTTGCCTGAAAACTTGAGAATTTTAAGAATGATGTCTTCTTTTTCCGTTGACAATACCCTAAAACATATAAAAAACCTGTTACTCCTATCTTAGAAATAATGCTGAAAATAGAAAAAGATGTTGTTGCTGCTGCTGAATACCATTACAATAGTATCCACTTAAATAAATGGACAAATATAGAAAACACTGATCTATTCTGGACTGAAGTACAAGAATACAAAGATGCATCTGGAATGAATCCATTGAAAGAAATTGCTCAGTATGCAATACATTTATTAATACTGCCAAATTCTAATGCGGAAATTGAATGAATTTTTAATTCCATGAATATAGTTAAAACTAAATTAAGAAACAAGATGAAATTGCCAATGCTGACAGCTTTCAATGCTTTCAGTCAAGTATGACAGGCGCAACAAGTGCTGTACAGACTATTGTTAACCAGCATCTACACTGAGTAATATTGGAACGATGGCCACATATAATAAAGCTGAAAATCTAATTGAAACGTGGGTGAATTAAGCGCAGAAGACCACATGTAAGATGTATTTAGCCACTTATATGCAAGTGTCACTTCGACTTGAATAAAGTAAGTAATTTAAATGTATCAGCTACTACTTTTAAAATTTTAGCTTCAAATTTTTATTTTTAACTTTATTTTTACCTTTTTTTACGATTTAACTGTTTTTAGTAATTTTCATTTGGCAACACTAGTAGAAAAATATGTATTCACGGCAGTGACCAATGACTGCCGTGAATACATACTCAGAGTCCATCGCTTGAGCCTAGTAACCTTTAGAACTCACTACTATCCTGATCTTTTCATTCCCATGATACAGGAGGGCCTAAGACTGGATCTGAATTCTAAATTTTACCTAGATGGATTACTACTACTACTAATATAAATACAATAATATAATAATTAATAAATATAATCTTCTTCTTCTTTTGCAGCTTCTCCAACTTAAATGGGGTCACTGTCGATAATGAGTCTCCTCCACACCTTCCTGTCTTGGGCTGTCACCACATCGAAGTTCTTCATCCTCAAGTCATCTTCTACCAGCTCTCTCCATCTCTTCTTTGACCGCCCACGCTTCCGCCTTCCTTGCACATCCATCTGTATGACCCTTCTTCCCACATATTCATCCTCCTTCCTCATCACATGACCAAACCATCTCAACCTTGCCTCCTGTATTTTCGCTCCTAAGTTAGTAACTTTCACTGTTCCCCTGACATAGTCATTTCTCAGACGAACCTTTCTGGTCACATCGCACATCTACCTAAGTATTCTCATCTCTGCAACTTCCATCCTGCTGATGTTAATTTTCCTCAGGGCCACAGTTTCTATAGCATCTGTCATAACTGGCCTCACTACTGTCCTATAGATTTTGCCTTTCAGATTGATCGGTATCCTCTTATCGCATAACACTCCAGCCATCTCCCTCCAGTTCCTCCAACCCGCTTGTATCCTGCATCCCACTTCCTTCTCAGCTTCTCCACCTTCTTCCACTGTTGAACCTAAGTATCTAAAGTCTCTCACCTTCCTGATGACATTTCCTTCCAGTTCCAGATCTGTCTCCTGTCCGCCGCCCACTGTGCAACACATATACTCTGTCTTACTTCTGCTCAGTCTCATACCTCCCCCTTCCAGTACTTTTTTCCATCTTTCCAGTTTAGTTCCCGCTTCTTCTCTTGAATCTATACACAGCAAGATGTCATCTGCATACAATATTGTCCAAGGCGCATCTTCTCTCACCTCCTCTATTACCACCTCCATCACAATATTAAACCAAACGGACTTAATGCTGACCCTTGATGCAAGCCAACTGTTACTTGAAAACTTTCTGTCTGTCCCAGAGAGGTCTGAACACTTGTCTTCACATTTCTGTACATTTCCTGCACCAACCTGACATATTTCTCCAGAACCTTCTTCTCCCTCAGACACCTCCAGACTTCTTGCCTTGGCACTCTATCGTATGCTTTCTCCAGATCAATAAATGTCAGATGTAACTCCCTTTGTTTCTCTCGATATTTTTCCATCATCTGTCGTAACCCAAAGATAGCATCTGTTGTTGATCTACCAGGCATGAAGCGAAATTGTTCCTTTGCAATCTCCACCTCCTTCCTCAATCTACCATCAAGAACCCTTTCTAGGATTTTCATTGTGTGGGACATCAACTTTATTCCTCTGTAATTTTTACAGTCTTGTGCATCCCCTTTACCCTTGTAGATGGGGACTAGAGTATTCTCCCTCCATTCCTCGGGAATGTTTTCCTGTTGGCAAACTTTCATGAACAGGTCCCACAGTAGGTCAATTCCTTCTTCCCCCAGTGCCTTCCATGTCTCCACTGGAATTCTGTCGGGCCCACCGATTTTCCATTCCTCATCCTCTTCATGGCCTCCGTAACTTCCACTCTACTGTTGTTCTGCACCATCCCCTCAGAAGGCTGCCCATCTTCTCTGTGAGCCCTTGCATTTTCCTCATTCAAAAGTTCCTCAAAGTATATTTTCCATCTGTTTCTTATGTCCACGTCCCTCCATAATACTCTTTCGTCAGCGTCTTTGATCTGCCTCACATTTAAGATGTCCTTTGCTGCTTTATTTCTACATTTCGCTAGTTTGTAAATTTTTCTCTGTCCTTCCTTTGTTTCTAATTGATCATACAGATCTTGATATGCCATGGCCTTCGCCAGTGCCACAACTCTCTTGGCTTCTTGCTTTCTCTCTCTCTCTGTACACCTCTCTGTCCTCTTCCACTCTTGACTCATCCCACTTCTGCTTTGCCTTCCTCTTAGCTGTCACTGTCACTGCCACTTGTACATTATTATTCCACCACCAACCCTCATTCTGCTCTCTAATCTTTCCAGATGTCTCACCAAGCACCTCGATTGCACAGCTCAGGATTACTTTTGAATTATGTTTTCACCAATCTTGTACACTTTCCAGTCCATCCGGAATCCTCTCTAACACCCTCTCCTTAAAACGATTCCTCACACTCTCCTCTTTTAAGCGAAACCACTTCATCCCATGGCATCCAGAGGTTTTTATCTTCGATCTTATTTTAAAGTCTGCGCACAGCAGTCGGTGTTGCTGTGCTACCTACTTGAGCTGTTGGAATTACTTTAATCCAACTTGGAATTACTTGGAATCCTCTCTAACACCCTCTCCTTAAAACGATTCCTCACACTCTCCTCTTTTAAGCGAAACCACTTCATCCCATGGCATCCAGAGGTTTTATCTTCGATCTTATTTTAAAGTCTACGCACAGCAGTCGGTGTTGCTGTGCTACTTGAGCTGTTGGAATTACTTCACAATTTGTCACAACCTTAAGATGTTTTCTTCTAGTCAAAATGTAGTAAATTTGTGAACTGTTGTTACCACTGCTACATGTTATCAAATGTTCTTCCCTCTTGTAGAAAAACGAGTTCACAATTGCCAGATCAAACGCTACTGCAAAGTCCACAACCCTCTCTCCTTCATGGTTCATCATTCCCACTCCGTGGCCACCATGCACCCTTTCACAGTCTCTATTCTGTCTCCCTATGTGTCCGTTCAAGTCTCCTCCGACAATCACCATCTCATTTTCTTCCAGTTCCCTCATTTCTTCATCTAACACGTTCCAGAACTCATCTTTCTCCTCTGCTGTACAACCAAATTGCGGGGCATATACACATAATACGACCACCCGCTCTCTTCTCCAAGACCCAATTTCATTCGCATGATCCTGTCGTTCCTTCTACCCACTTCCAGTACTTCGCCCTTCATTCTGCCACACACACCACAATTGCTACACCATTTCTTCCCTCGTTATTCGCTCCAGAGTAGAACAATTTATATCCATCTCCCAGTTCCTTTGCCTTTCCCCCCTTCCACCTTGTCTCCTGCACACATAAAATGTCCAACTTCCTCTTCCTCATCATGTCTGCCACCTCTCTTCACCTTCCAGTTATGCTTCCAACATTCAGTGTTCCCACTCGCAACATCCTCTCCACCTGCTGGGCTCGCTTCTTTAACCGCACCCGCCCTTGATGCGGAAGCCCTCGTCCACTTCTCGCAGCTGTAGGGCGATGTGGCTGCGCGTCGCTTAAGGGGTATGCCCTGGCCATTATATCATTTTCTCTTTGACTCATATCATAGTTTGAGCTGGCATTGAAGTTTTACGACCGGATGCCCTTCCTGACATCAACCCTCGCCATTTATCCGGGCTTGGGATCGACACCTATTGAGGGCTAGCTTGCCTCCTTCGGTGGCTGCATAAGACGAAATGACTTAGCAAGATAGGAAAGACTCACCCCTAGCCCGCGAATACTCTAATAGCATCGGGGGAAGGAGCAAGGAGAGGAGAAAGAAGCAAAGAAAGAGAAGGAGGGACCAGTCTACAGAATAATATAACAGATGTATATTACATGAAGTAAGGCATGGTAATTAATAAATATAATAATAATAATAATAATAAAAATAACAATAATAATAATAATAAATTTAAAAAATAAAAATGTAAAACAATCTGTATAATCATCCGTGGTAATATAATAATAATATGTTATAAACAATTATTATTATTATTATTATTATTATTATTATTATTATTATTATTATTATTATTATTATTATTATTATTATTATTATCATTATTATGTAAAAAATAGCATGCGTTTAAGCATCTCTTATGCATAATTGTGGTCATGTAATGCAATATAAATATTATGTATAGATAATAAAGTTTGAGTTATTTGAAAAAAAATTATTATTATTATTATTATTGACCTAAATAGAAAAATAGATCAAATTTAGGAATTCTGTCGCTTGAAAGGTCTAATCTTAGGCTCTCCTGTAAGTACCCTCCGAATGAAAAGGAACAGTAGCGAGTTCTAAAAGTTACTAAGATCCAAGCGATAGACTCAGAATGTTCACGTCAGTCATCGGTCCATGACTGTCATCCATCATACTGTTTACTCTGTGCCCCTTTTAACAGAGTTTAAAAGACAGATTGCAGCCTCCTTCAGAACATTTTTTTCTTACAAATGGGAGCTGATATCAGTTCTGTATTTTAGTATAAAGAATATACTTGGAATTTATACTTGGAATATATTTGGAGTTTCTTTGGGATGTTGTCGCCCTGTGTAAAACCACTCCTCGTTATTGCAGATGAAGTGGCTTGAAAGAAGCACCAAGTTTGATCTCTGAATTCTCAGATTTACCAATGATAATAAAATATACAATAGTTTTCAACGTTTTGTGAGATAGATCCAAAATATATAACTTTAATGTTATTTTTTAACAGGAACCAAATATTTAAGCTGTCTTTTTTACATGATTCTGGTCTAGAAAAGTCTTAAAAGCAAAATGTCTTAATCTCCATTTCTTTTTAATGAGCCAAATGCAGAAGTCAGTTTAGTTAAATTTAAAGCAGCGTGTTTAGAAAATCTAGGAGGAAATAATCGGTATTGTTTCATTTCGTAAAGATGTTTACATCCAAGTCCGAAGCCAAAATCGCCGATGTGTGAACTTGTGATTAAGACTGGCTGAAAGAACGAAAAACTCCATAATTTACTTCAGACCATGGAGAAAAGGACGAAGGGAAACTCGCATTTTTATATAACCAGGGGGAAATAAAAAGAAGAAAAAACCAAAACAATGCTTACCATGCTATCCTAGAAACCATCACATTCACTTGCTCGCTTTCATTATGTAACTTGGTCACAGTTCCTGCATCGCTAACTCGACTCATTTTTTTCCAACGAACTTTCTCGAACTTTCTGTCAAAATGTTGAATTATACTTACATCATCCAGACCGTTTGGGCACGTGACTTCCGCTCTAACCATGTAACTCTTGCATTAGTACTCCGTTCCTAACATAGATCGAGAACAATTAATAATGGTAGACAGAGCCCAAACGAACTGTAAAGCCCTTATAAAATACTCTTACATTTCCACAATTCATTCTGTAATATGCATTTGTTGCACATTTCTCATAAAGAAAAAGCAAAGATTTGCATTTAACTTACTCTTTAATACTTTATTTTTATATATTTATTTTGAATCCGTTTATTTGAAAACTGCATCCTTTTGGGGCATATTAGAATGATTTTTTTTATTGTTTCTGCGAACTTTCTCTGTTATCTTTGCTACAAATCGAACTTGCTGTTCTAATATGCTTTTATTTTTAATTATCAGACTAATTTTGCCTCTATAAATTGCACGTGCACCTTTCTTCATTCACAAATACTATAGAGCTTCACTTCTCATGCATACTACTGGAACGAATTCCATATTGCATACAAGGGGATTTGGAAGGATTACCACATATTTCTAATGTCTGTTCAGATGCAATCGCTTTTACTTTTCTGATAAATAACACGAATTATTCATTAAATGGAGGGATACATATATAGTTTATATTAGCTTTATAAAACTTTTCAATATGGCGTAATTAATTCATATCATGGAGGTCCACTAAAAATTGCAACTTAAAATTACAAATACAAATGCATCCACAAACATCTCATTCGCACTCACCAACCACCTTCTATTCAAAAGATCTGCTCCAGGGATGCTTTTATTCGTCACTCCTCTATATAATTTCCAAAGATGACTTTGCATTCTTTCTTCGCTGTTCACTATAGTAGCACAGTTCACAGCCCTGATATTAATTGCACCACTCGTTTTTTGCTTTTCTTCCTTGCACACGAAATCCAGGTGACCAAATGTAACACACCGTAGTTAGAAGTTGGCTGACCAACACTACTTCCTTGTCACCACGGGACAACCACTTCCTTGTCCCTACTTCTCGGTGCTCGTTCTCATAATTGCTTGCAGTCATTCATGCTGTCCATGCAACCTTTGCTGTATACCAGTAAATTTCACCTCTCTTCCGAAGTTTCAAATAAGTCCCGTGCTTTCGCTATCACCAGCAATAGAGTCAACAGAGCAAGGATTTCTGCATTCCAAAATGCCAATATACAAAAACCACATTGAATTCATTAACAGCATTGCACTGGTATTTCCATTCCTTTGCCGGTAATTCATATTTATTGAAATTTACCTGAACGATTGCCGTATCTTTTGCTTTTGAATGAAAAGAAAAATAAATGTCCTCATTAACAGAGTTATTAAGATACGCTTATGTTACAAAATTATGCTTCGCAAAATTATTGGTGTAAAAATTATGCT
The DNA here is from genome assembly GCF_054136105.1 of Typopeltis vanoorti. NCBI lineage: Eukaryota > Metazoa > Arthropoda > Arachnida > Uropygi > Thelyphonidae > Typopeltis > Typopeltis vanoorti. Next base: position 58,166,303 of record NC_143550.1, on the reverse strand, counting down.
TACAAAATTATTACACCCGATTGTTTCAAATACTTCGATGCATTTTTGGCCAGCATTGCTACTGTAATGTTTGAGGTGGATTTTCAGCTACACGGCAATAAACATGCACGTACATTATGGTCCATTCCTGGTCTAAAATGACGGTCAGTTTCTTCAGACAGAAATTGATCACGTTGGTCTATATCCCTGTCGGTATGTCTAAACTCTTTCAAAAAAGTATTCTGTAAAGTTCAGATTAGGATTCCATGTTAAACCAGTCTGACATTTGCGCTCTTCAATCTCCTGAAACTATGTCTCTACAGCTTTTCAAATATGACATGGTGCTTGAACCATTTTGACAGAACCAATCACACACAACTGCAGAATGTCAGTGTAACATTGGATGTTCAGTTTTCTGGGCTCTGTGACAATGGATTCTGGGATAAAGCAGGAGTATTTCCACATACTCCTTCTTTACTACACTCAACAGATAGGAATACATTGGAAAATATCATTCGACTAGCAGCTACCATACCCAAACAAGTCCATAGTGTGTGTGTGTGTATCATGATTCAGTACTTCATACCACAGCTTTTCAGTAGTCATCTATCCAGTTACTTTGAGTTGTGGCTAGCTAGCCAGTCTAATACGATCATTTTGTTCGAGGTAATACAGCTTACACGCTGTATCCTTTATATGGAAACCGAATAGAGTTCAGTACGTGAGGATTTTGAGGAAATCTGCAGTTTCCTACTTTCAGTGATGCCAGCCACAGTTGATCTTTAAACTCTAGTTGTACAGCAGCTGCACCAGCTGATTCATGACTAACATGATCAGTTAACTCTAGATAACACTTCATTTCTTACTGTGTACAACTTGTTTAATATTGTTTACGCTAAAAAGCGTTGAGTCCTTGATTTTATATCCTCTGTGTCATAGGAGACGTCAGTGGTATGTAGCATTCCAGATAGGTGGTGGTATGCATATAGCTTTTGCAAAATATTAAGTATTATAGGTTAAAAGTATTCCCATTCTTTATTGAATAGTATAATTAAATGGTAACCTAAACTTTGATCTCCTTGCTATTTTTCAGTGGATCAAGGATGATAACCATGTGAACTTCAACGGTTACAAAACACTGTCCTGCCATTCTTTCAGAAGAAAGATCTAAATAAATAAAATACATCCACTAACGCTTCTTATGACCCTATAGGGAGTAGGCAAGAAAAACTCGTATTGCTTTTTCTTACCGTGATAATACTCAGATCATCAAATAAGGTTTCCTTCTTGAACTGCTGAGCGTGTCACTGCCTTTCTTCCTCTTTCTTCCAAAATGTAGTAACAAAAGCAGCTGCCGGTCAATATCCATTTACAGTACAGCACCAACTTTTCTTTCCTACTCTTTCACTCCATCTACCCGTGTCTTTTGGAACAACCTCTGTCTTCCTCACAGACCGTCAGCTGTTCAAGGAACACGTCAACAGATCCCTTATTTCTTCTCATCCCTCTTTCTCACACACGATAATGATGTGCTATAGCTCTTGCGACCTTTCCTATGTAGATCAGATATTTAAAAAAGTTTTTCAATCACAGAAACCTGTGGTAGATCACATTTATCACTTTTCTTTTCTGGTACACCACTGTCCTATTTTCTATCCTATCTTATTTTCTGGTACACCACCATACATAACTAGCTGAACTGCTTATCAAACTAGTGGTCTACTGTCTAAACCACTCATTCTTATACCTCTTTGACTAATTTAAGAGCAACTTTCCATAGTGTAATTATTATTATTATTATTATTATTATTATTATTATTATTATTATTATTATTCCTGACACCTCCAAGGAGTCCAAAGACTCATCGCAGGAGGACATCTACAACTGTCTCATCCACTGCACCGAACCCCTACTACGAATCATCTTCATCAACGCCATCTACCGCCCACCTCCTCCACCACTAGAACTAGTATTATATGCCTGTAAATTGCATGTGTTCTGAAGGGCCGATTTGTCTGTGTGAGGGATGAAAAATCCGAGTTTCCGGGAGAAAAAACCCCGCTACCTCCGTATGAGATCGGCTAACTCACCTTCGATTGAAAATCGTCCAGATAAAGATTCCTCCCGTGGAGACGAGAATCAAACTTAGGCCTATTACAATCGAAGGGCGCAATGTCCAATTGCGCTACGGAGGTGCTAAATTATCAAAACTTCAGCTACATCATAGTGTGTACCTTTGTCAAGTACAGCTGTCATCTAATTATATAGCGTCACTTGGATGATTGACGATGCGCTTGTAAGACATCGTCGGCTTTGAATCTCATCCAGGATTCAAAGATCATTTATGACCTAATTTCAACTGATAGTGAGTGAGCCTGGGTTATTTGAAAGTGGTTTTTCATCCCCTAGAGTAGCTGAAAGGAGACAACAGAGCCTTAGTTGGTGTGATATGATCTTAAACTGCGATTATAATCTAATTATAAAATGTAAGCAAATTTCTACACATATTTCTATTTCTAAAACGTCAATGTTCTCTATTATATCAATTAATCAAATTTAATAAAAACCGAAGCCTTCTTAACTCAATTGGTTCAGCCAACCCCTTTGATTAAAAAGATTCAGGTTCGGATACCGTCTATGATGTGAGGAACTTCATCAGGTGTTTTCAATCAAAGGGTGAGTTACCCGGTCTCATACGAGATGGAGGTTTTTCTTCTACGGTAAAATAGGGTTTTTCGTTCTTCAAAGCAGGAAAACTTGCCTGAAGAATACACACACAATATACAGACATAGGACATTTGGAGAATAAGAATTAACCAACTTATTTCGTCAGATTTGGTTTTGAATCCTGTACGGTGAAATGTTGGTCTATGCGTAAGCATAAACCGGGAAGGAAGGAATAAAAATTGAATGGTATTAAATAAACGATGCACTATGTTTAGATAATTTTAAACGATATGTAAATTAGGTTTCGAAAGTAGAGATGTCATCATCTTCATCATCATTATCATCATCATCAAATTCCTGACATGCATTCTCAAGGGGTGTACAGGATATTATGGTACTACATGAAAAATTTACATCATTACTAATTTCCTATCTACAATTTTCCTCCAAATAAATTTGTTACCTGTCAAGACTCCAACATTATCAGATCTTACTTTTTACCGTATCAATCTACCTATATCTTAATCTTCTTCTGGGTCTTTTTCCTGTCAACCTGGCAGAGAACACTTGTTTTTCTAATTCTTCCTCTCCCATTCTGTTTAAGTGACGATACAAACCGAGATTAGCTCTGTTAACGCATTCCTGGATGCTAACAATGTCAAGTTTTTTCCTAATATCCTCATTTTTAATATGACATTTCCATTGATGCCATCTGTTCACGCCCCTAATCTTTCTCAGGACTCTGATATCCGCGGTCTCTAGTCTTTGGTCAAGTGTTTTACTTCTAACCCAGCTCTGAGATCTCTCTCTTTCTCTCTCTCTCTCTCTCTCTCTCTCTCTCTCTCTCTCACACACAAGTTAAAATTGGTTTGAACACACTGTCTTGTACACAGCTAATTTAATGTTTTGACTAATTTCTCTCTTATTCCATATAAATATATTCAGTTTACTTCCTACCATACCAGCTTTGTTGATTCTGTTGTCTATTTCCATATTTAATTCACCATCTTCACTAAAAATTGTGCCTAAGTAGCTGAAATGTTTTACTTGTGCTGTAGGTTCTCCATTCACAATGCAGTTGATATTTTCAATGATTCTGCCTATTTTCATTGTCTGTCTTGTTGTTGCTGACCTTCATACCATATCTATTACAACAGTTATTCAATTTAGTCAGGGAATCTTGCAGACTTATAGCGGATTTATTTAGAAGTATAACATTATCCGCATAAAACAAAGAGCTGACATTAACATCCCCAATTTTGATATCAGGTTTAATGCCACTTTCATTCATAATGTGATCCATATAGATAATGAATAACAGAGGTGATAATGAACATCCTTCTCTGACACCAGGAGTAACATTAAACCATCTTCCTGTATTTTCTTCAATTCTAACTGCTGACTTACAACTCAAATAAAGACTAAGTATTGCTTGATATAATACTCCACTGACACCATATAACTGCAGCGTATTGAATAGTTTCTCTCTTGGCACCTTGTCATATGCCTTTTCCAAATCGACAAAACTTAAATACAGATGTTTGTTATATTCCCATGATTTCTCCACTATTTGTCGTAAAGTGAAAATCTGATCCTGACAGCCTCTATTTGGCCTGAACCAGCTTGTTCTTCACCAAGCTTCCCTTCCACAATCTTTCTCAACCGTTTCTCAAGTATACTTGCATATCTTATCAGGAACACTCAGTAGAGAAATACCTCTGTAATTCTCACATTTAGTTTTATTTCCCTTTTTATATATGGGTAATATAAGAGCTCTACTCCAATCATCTAGAATTTTCCCCTCTGTCCAAGCCTTCTGATCTATACAGTGCAGCCACTGTAAGACTTTTAAACCTCTATACTTGAGCATTTCTGGTCCAATATCATCTACTCGTGCTGCCTTTCCATATTTAAGGCTTTTGATGGCTTTTTCTACTTCACGTATGGATATGTATTTCTGATCGCATGTTTGTTGAGTGTTTTTTTAACACTGTGCTCTCAGCACTGCTTGTTTCATTTACCAATTTTCAAAGTAATTGCTACATATATCAAGGATATCAATTTATCCAGTTTTCATGTCACCTTTTTCTTCTCTAATTCATTTTACAGCGCTCTTTCCTCCATTTCTGAGCTTCTTCAACAACCTCCAAAATACCTCGCCACCTTCTTGATATTTATTTTCTATGTTCTTTACCAAAGTCTTCCGATGACTTTTGCTTAGCTAGTTTTACACAGTGTTTAGATTTCTTACATTTGTTTCTGTATTCTCTAAGAGCATAAGCTGACATTTGCCAGGAACTTTCGATATGCTTTCTTCTTTTCCTTCACTGCCTCTTTAACTTCCTGTGTCCACCAGGGAGTTCTGATTTTTCTATCCTTGCAGACAACCTCACCACATGCCTCTCTGGCTGAATCAATGTTTTCTTCAGGGGCTTGCCAATGAATCTCCAAGGTCTGGTTCCTGTTCAGAAACTGTTTCAATTTTTCTTGAATAATGTTTGTGTATTTTAGTCTGCTGTTCACATCCGAGAGTTGCTCAACTTTTATTCGCTTTAAAACTTTCTTATATGTTCTTCTTTTCAATATAAAATTCAGTTTTATTTTGCTCATGACTAAATGGTGATCATTTCCAATTTCAAATCCTCTGTACACTTGTAGTATCCTGCACCAGTGAGAAAGCATCATGATCAACAATAGCATAGTCAATGAGACTTTTCGTATTCCTCGCCTCTTCTCTCAATGTGAATTTGTGCACATTTTCATGTTGGAACATTGTGTTAGGAACAGCCAGTCCATGTCCTGAGCAGGCATTTGCCATTATTATTAGCTTTGCTCTTTTCTCCAAATTTTCCCAAAATATTTTTGTATGATTGCCAGACATACAAAAATATTTCAATATTTCAATGGCAATCAAAGTAGAGATGCATGTAAAATATTTTTTTAAAAAAATAGCTCTTAGTGTCTAAGTATGTTATAACTTGTATAAAGATTGGTCTATTGCATGTATATTGTTTGACGCACAAGGCAGATTTCCCCTAGTACTTGTTATATCGGAAGCTAAGTGTATAGTTTCTCATTTGTAAAGATATATTTATATATAAAAACAAAGCAAAGCAAAAGTCATCCTGACTCTCGGATTTAAAACCGTTTTAAACCAGAGGGTTCTGATAATATGCCATAATTCGATTACTACAGTGTTATAAGAAAATGAATAGCAAATACGAATGTGTAAGCTGAAAAAAATATTGTAGCATTCTTATGAATTAATTGCCATAGTAGGCTTTCATCAACAATGCAGAATGGGATGGTAATAATAAAACTCACTCTATATTGTAAAGTTGTATTGAGAGATTATTGATATCAATAATATTAATAATAATCGATGAAATATAGTGAGAACATAAACTTGTAATTTTTTTCTTTTTTGCATGTGATAAATGAACATTATAAATGATCCTTGAAGGCCATATGTTATAATAAATATTTTTAATTCCCCGTAGATTATAATTTTACTCCGATTATAACAGATTAGATTAGATTTTACTCCTCTGGAGGTATTCAAATACCTGTCAATTTTTCTCATGATTAACTTCTTGTCATTATTTTTCTTATTTTGGTGATAATACAGACGAACTACCAAGAACTGAAATAGCATTATTTTCGAAATATCAGATCTTTTCGGATTTAAACTAATTATCGAAATCTGAATAAATCTATTTATCACGTCGTCTTGTCATTTTGAAATCCATACCCAATTTTAAAAAAATGTCTTACTGCCCAAGATGAGTGATGTAAATATTCAAGAAATGAATCAGTATATTTTCTAGATATGGTGGATTCCAAGCTAGCATTGGAAAAGAATTTGAAGATTCAGTTCTTCATACAGTTAATGGGTGGAATAAAGTGGAATAGAGTGTGTGAAGTAATTTGTTGCGATGAGTCCCGGAACTACGTGATGGTACCAAGAAATAATGTTTAATAATGTTCTTATTAAAAAGAAGAGAAAAGTCAATTTCATACCCATTTAGAAGCATTCGGATTGATTGAAGAAGATAAGTATATCAAAGAGCATTGGTGAATATTCAGAAACTAAAAGCGAAGTGCCCAAATGGAAGAGCTAAGTTAAATATTTTATATAGTGTTATGTAAAAAAAAGACAACTGATCGCTGAATATCTAAGTTAGGAAATATGAAATGATTTTTTTTTTCAATTCAGCAGAAATCGCACACTTTTTAATGTTAGACTTTTCCTTCTGCGTGAAATATGCAGGAATTTGTTGCTGAACTTGGCTGAACGAGGCTCTGCTAGAGAACACAATAAAATCTTCTCTTCGTCTTTCTCATCCGTCTTAGGACTGGTTGAGTCCCTTATTGTACAAATCTTTGCCATCCGGTTCTATCTCTGGCCATTTCTGTACTGTCTGAAGCTCGACAATTTCCTTCAAAGACTGTGACCAGGTCCTTTGGTCTGCTTCTTGATCGTTTTCCTCCAATGATTCCATTCAAGACTATATTTGGTAATCTTTGAAAGGACTTTCTCTGCAGGTGTCCAAACCATCTTAATTGCTGTTTAAGAATTATATCTAAGAGATCTTCTCTATAGTTTAATTCGTGTTCTTGTTTTCATTTTTTCTGTATTCTGATCAGGGAGTGTTATTTAATTTTCTTAAGAATTTCGAATGCTCTGATTTTCTGTATTTCTTTCTGATTGAGTGTCCAAGTCTCGACTCCATATGTTGCTGCAGGTATAATAATGGTTTTTATAGCGTTTTAGTTTTAGTATTTTTGAAATGCTGTTATTTCCCCTTATTTTGTTTAATCTATTCATATTAGACCATCATTTGTTAAGACTGTATTTTACTGTTACTGCGTTGTGAAGGTTGTGGGCAATGAGACTGCCAAGATATGTAAATTGCTTTACTTGTTCAAGTATATGATTTTCTAAGAGTATCGAAATTTTTTCCTCATCTCTTCCTATTTTCATTTTTTTATTTATTTTTGCTTAGATTAATTTTCATACCAGAAGTTATGAACTCTTCATTTAAAATTTTTATTGTTTTTTCAAATTGTTCTTTAGATTCTGCAATAATAATAATAATAATATCGTCTGCGTACTTAATGTGATGGATATTCATGCCACTTATTTGTAGATCTGGTTCTACAGCCATGGATTTGCATATTTCTTCGAGATAGATAATAAATATAAATTTGGTGAGAGTAGACAACCCTGCATGACTTCGTTTTCTACTCTGAATTCGTCTGTTTTTATTTCATTAAGTTTGACAGTTACTTTGGTATCTTTATAATAATTCGTAATAAATATATTCATCATTTTGTTCTTGTCAGTGGAATCAAATGTGTGATTGTTTGAAGTCAATAAAACTGCGATATGTATAGGTAAGTTGTAGGCCCAGTACTTTTCAGCCAGGCTATTAAGTGTAAAATTATGGTCTATAGTAAACCTTTCGGGTACGAAGCCTGCTTGATATTCTCCTGTTGTTTCATTCATTAAAGTCTGGATTCTATTTTGAATAATGAGTGTGAAGATTTTGTGGCTATGACTTAGCAATGTTATGGGTCTATAATTTTCCCACCTTCGTTCATCTCCCTTTTTGAAAATTGCTATTATGATGCCTGTCTTCCAGTCGTCTGGAATTTCACCAGTATAGTATTTGGTTAAAAAGTTCAAGCAGGAAATCGATGGCTGCTATGCCACGATATTTCCACAATTCCTTAGGAAGTTCATTATAATACAAATATAAGATACAAATATAAAAATAGAGAATAAGAACAAGTATATCCATGTTAATTTTTTACCTATTTGAATAGAAGGCCATCATTAGCGGGTTAAAAGCAGTGAATGTAACTTTATGAGAAAAAAAAAATAGTTTAATGCTATGACTGAAGAACAGATGGATTAAAATTTAAGTATAATAATTTTTCACTTTGGTAGTGTTGAAAATGTTGGAAATTGTTATGTATCGATGTATAAATATGAATGAAAAAAATAAAATTAAAAGTTAATCGTTTTCACACTAGATGGACTTAGGTCTACTGGTGGAAGGCCGATATCGCGCCCACGGATGTATGGTTTTTTCCATACATCTGAAACATTACCATCATTCTATTATTTTCAATGATTCTGAATTGCCTTTTTATCTTATACCTGTGAGCAAATCCTACAGAACAGCAGTTTTTATATTCGCTAATGAAAGGCTTATGTATAATTATTTTATTCTAACTCGAAAGAATTACGATGAAAAAATTATTCTCATGATAAGAATTTTTAGGATAAAAATTCTATGAAACTACGTTGTCTTTATTTTTACTTCATCTAGGTTAAAGTGAAATATTAAAAAAATCATTTGTTCGGCGACTCGAACCTGTGATCATCGTCAATATTAACACCAAATATTGTCTTTAAAAATTATCTAATATTGATATGTAGAACTCAAACATTTGTGCAACAATTTTTTTGTTGTTGCACAATTTTTTTTTCTTTCTGATCCTCTTAGTGGACTGTTTCATTACTTATAAAATAACATAATAATTTCTTTATAAACATCTTTATTGTTGTTATTATTATGATCTCCCAATTACTCGTTGGTTTACAACCTAATTTCTATTAAAGAACGAAATCTAAATGACTGTAATCACATACCAACCCTGTAATATATGAGATCGGTACACGACGGCAGACACTCATACGTGCGAACAACAGAGTGTGTACGTTTCCTAATCAGTCATCATTTCTTTTTCTTCTGCTTCAAAATATTCTTCATTTCTCGCAGTTTGGAGAGTAATCGCACGCAGAATTCTGCCAGTGTCTGGCAAAATGCCAGCAGATCAATGATACTTTTCCACATAAGCGAATGCCAGGAGCCAACTTGTGTCCACACTTGAAAGAGTCGACTTTTTTCTTTCTTTCTTTCTCCTTCTTTCCGTTGCTCATTAAAATTGTGTAAGACATCTCAACAAGTGTCTTTGTGTTGTTTATCTACTGTATATTGTTTAGAGTCATCTAGTATCAAGTGTAGAAAGGCATTCAAAAAGAATAGAGACGTTAGTATGGAATTTCTGATAGCAATTCCTAATCATAGCAGAAAATTAAAGGTGTGTGTATGTGTGTGTGTGTGTGTGTGTGTGTGTGTGTGTGTGTGTGTGTGTGTGTGTGTGTGTGTGTGTGTGTGTGTGTGTGTGTGTTCACATTGACTTCAGTAAGGCGTTTTGATTAGCTGTGGTTCATATTTCACTTTAATAATGGTCGTTTCATTCTTTAATTAAGATGAGATTCCGTTTTCCCACTGTTAGATTGTGTACGCATGACTTACCCATGTTTTTAGTCACAATTAAATTGGAGTTTATTTAATAAAATCCTGTAATAAGAATACTGTAGTGCTGCTAAACTTTTCAATGACACATTTGTGCAACAATACACAGAAAATGATCTTTTTTCTGATCCTCTTTACGGACAACTTCATTACTTATAAAATTACATAATAATTTCTTTATTGTTATTATTATTATTATCTCACGATATGCATCTTTTTTCGCCTCTCATTATTTCTATCGGTTAGTTTACAACCTAATTTCTGCCGGTTGTGAACTCATTTACTGACATCTACATTTTCATTAATGTAGTTGACATTACTAGATGTTTGTGTACACAGTGTACAATAAACAAGTGTATAACTCTGGAATGGAGTCCGCTATTAGAATTCTTTTCCCAAGCGAAAGAAATCAAAAGACTACGATCGAAGCGGAAGTTTCGTGTTATTGAGATTACCTTGGTTATTAAATTTACGTGTTACTTAGAATCAGTGGCAGCTTTCAGCACTAGAGTTACCTTAGTAATTAAAAGATGCAGGGCCGACTCTACCGACGGTGCAAGACGTGCATTTGCACGGGGCGACAAGTTTTTTTGGGGGTGACAAAGTTGGCATAAACTATACGAAAAATAATAGAGAAGGGGCAGCAAAATATGCTACTGCACAAGGCAGCAAAATTCCTAGGGGGCGGCCCTGAAAAGATGCAATTCCCAAGCGACTCCTGCATTTCGTTTTCTTGTTTTAATGATCGATAGATAGCTGTTTTGGTCAAGTTGAGTCCTCATCGATATGCACTATCTGATCAAAAATATCCTGACGCCTGCTCATCCCAGCTCTCAATTTAATATGAAAGGCTTTAATACGGAGTGTTCCCCCTTTTGCTGCTATATCTTTGCGTTTCCACTTAAAGGGTTTCCACTAGATTTTGAAGTGTTGCTATGATAATTCTCTCCCATTCTTCCTGACGAGCATTAGTAAGGTTGATCACTGATTTCAGACGAATTGGACTGGTTCGCAATGTCGTTGAAATTCATCCGACAGGTGTTCGATGGTACTGAGATCAGGGTTCTGTGCAAGCCATTCAAGTCTTCAATATCCATTTCATCAAATCATTCCTGTACAGACCTCGCTTTGTGAACTGGAGCACTGTAGTATTGATGGAGGAAAGGGCTTTCATAGGACTGTTGCCATAAGTTAAGTTACGCCCCGTTAAGTGACGGGGAAATCATGAAAATCAGCTCGGGACTATGATGCCTCCTCTAGCAAACTTCATGGTTAACACAACACATTCAGGAAGTTAGCATTCTCATAGCATCCGCCAAACCCAGACACGTCGGTCGGACTACCAAATGGCGAGGCGTGATTCATCATCCCATAGAACGCGTTTGCACTACTCAAGAGTCTGGTGGCGGCGAACTTTACACCACTTCACTTGACGCTTCGTGTTGTCCCTGCTGATTTTAAGCTTGTGTGCAGCTGCGTGCCTGACCATGGAAATCCATGTTCTTCAGCTCTTGACGAACATCTGTGATGCTTATAGACGCATTTTGGAACTTAGTAGTTCCGAAATGCCTCTAGTTTTCTAATTCCGCATTTCGGAACTTAGAGCGGGGAAGCCGCAGCTCTGCAGAAATTTTTCGAAATGAGTTATTACAAAGGTAGCATCCTATGACAGTGCCACATCGATTGTCGCTGAGCTCTTCAGTATGGGCCATCTTGCTGTTGTTTTTCTATGAATAAAAGGAAGCACAGAGTGCTTCCTTTTATACCTGTTGTGATGCTATGGTTGTGATGCATATAGCCATTTCCACTAGTACGAAGGGATGTCTGGATGTTTTTGACAGGCAATGTACACACACACACACACAATAATACTTATGCTTATTGTGACAAGGAAAACTTCGGTACAAGAGCTTGTCAAAGAGATTATTAGCCATCTGTAAAAATTAATAATCCCTCTCTTTCCACTCTTACATTCCATCGAAAAACATTCATATCGTCAGTCATGAGACTGCAGAGCTATTGGATGTTTCAGAAAAGGAAAATTTTACATTTTACAGAATTTTAATCAGACAATGATTAACTAAGTTTGGATAAACGATTCAACTTATAAATTTTAAAACATTTCATAATTTGTACCAAATTATGTTTAAATGCGAATTTCTAAAATCAAGGTATACACATAAATTCCTCGTGGCAGCAACTAACTTTTTTTCCCTAATCAAAATAAAATCAAATAAACAAACTATTCCATGAAAATTCTTGTGTGTGCAAGAATTCATTCTTTGCTGATGTTTTTTGTTGCATTTTAGTGAATGGGATTCATATGACCGAAGATAATTCTTAAATAATGCAATTCCTTTATGGAGAGGTAAGATCTCGATTATGTGACATTGTAACCTAACTGTGGATACTGGTACAATTCGAACGATGTTATTCACAAATTCAAAGAATTTTCTTACAAAAAAGAATTGAATTTTTCAGAGTGAAAATGAATGCATGAAATATTGTTGAATTGTTAACGGAAGTACGTCACTGATTCCACTTATGATTTCAAAATATGACGAGATAGACCTATTACCTGCTTCATTTAAATTGTTCATTTAAATAAAATATTTGTAACATGAAATAAGGGATGGGGTGGGATAGTGATTTACAAAATTCTGTCGAAAATAAATTTTCTAACGTATACTGAAGTCATTCATAATCCCAAATGATGATTAAGCGCATTTTTTACAAAAGTCGCTTTTAAGAAGTCGGAGTTACTGGAATAGATAAACGGTGCAGCGACGTTAAACATGCATTACTGTTGTGGCTCTACATGAAATATTTATAATGCAGCATAAGCAAACTTTGAAAGGCCCGAAATCGAAATTTTGAGTGATGACGACAGTGATGGATAAGTCCAAGGCATAAAAATTGGAAAAAAATCTATTTCTTGAGAATTTATTTTATTTTTCCAATTTTAAATAACAAATGAAGAAATAGACCAAAGGAAATGTAATGAATTTGAAATTAGACCATTTATAGGATACTAAAAAGGTTTATTTCTTATCAGCGTATTCAGAGTTGAAGAAAAGACAACATATTTTTAAACTTAAGATGCTAATGAAACTTACTTTAGACATTCGTCGATCCTCTATGCAAAAACTACTCATCACACCAGTTTATACCATTCCTTTATACAACTTCCTGTTCTTAATACCAACTCTTCTTTCATTAGCTTAAAGATTCCAGTAGGATCTATCCAGTAAGATACTCTCTCTCTCTCTCTCTAGAAAGCTGAGAGTATCATACTAATTTCCTAGATAGATGGATTAATTTGTGGATTTATGGCTCTTCCACTTTCCTCTTTGCGGTATTCTTGTAGAGATTATAGTAACGATTTATTTTGTACTATATAATACGTACTCAACAGAAAGAAAATATTCATTTCTTACTTGAAATATAAACAATCCATTAGTTCGGTTTTTGCCAAATTCTTTCATTTATTTTCCTCTTGGAAAATCACTGGTTTGTTTTCGCTTTGTGTTGTTCAGTTTGGGTTCCATGTTTCCTAGAAAAACTCTTTACATAATTTGTTTTGGGATTGAATGTGTTTTCGTCGCTCGCCAACTTTCTTATGACTAAGACTTATTTTAAGTTTTTCTTAGGTAAAACGTTTTCAGCAACCCACAAAAACTTGGCTTCTTGCCTATTGATTCCTATATTTTTGTGGGAAATTATTAATAATATCTGTGACTTAACGCTTAACTCAACATCCCCCATATTTCTGCTTTTACATAAACACATTTCTAGGTGGTAATTTGAGTCATTCTATTTCGTTCATATGCTAGAATACAATATCGCTTCATATTCGGAGCCAGAGAGAAATAAAGCTCAGACCTGTTGTGATAAAAGTACGAGAATAAACTCGTTATTTGCATATATGGCGTGAGCCAAATAGGCATTTGTCTACGACTATATTACTACTTCTTTTTAAATATACATAATGCTAAGAAATAATAAAATAGTAATAATTTTAATTTAATAGAATAATTTTCAATATTTTAAATCTATAGTGATTTTAAGTTATTATAATAATTCGAATGATAGAAAAAGTGCTGATGGAAATATTATTATTACATAACACCTCCAGGGAGTCCAAGGACTCATCGACGGAGGGCACTTGCTCTACAACTCCGTTTCCACCCTTCAATCACCAACTGAACGCAACTACACCAACGTCATCTACCGCCGACCACCACTGGTATTTCCATAGACAATCACAAACATCCATGCTCACGGCAGGATTTGAACCCGCAGCCTTTTAGGTGGAGAACGGATACGCTAACCACTTGGCCAACCAGCTACGATTGGGTATTAAAAATTCAACTCGGAATTATAGCAATTAAACGTTATGTGGAACAATTATTATGGAAAAATCACGAATGAAAAAAAACTGTACCTATGTTTCATAACAGCTTTCGGTGTCTGGTAATGTTGCAACGGGAGGGGGAGGGGTGATGCTATCAAAGTCGAAATAAAGTTCATTTGTATTGTGAAAGGAAATGAAACTTTCACATTTGATGCATTTGATATACATATTTTGAATGATAAAAATAAGCAAATGTATCGCTTACTTTAAAAATTGGAGAATAAAATATCTGAATTATGCAGTAAATATCTATAACTGTTAATTTCATTTTGTAATGACCAATTATATAGGGAAACCAAGAAAGTGCAAGTACAAAGAATAGTAGATTACTATATAATATAAAGAAAAAAAATTTAGTGATATGATTAAAGAATTTCATGTTATTCTCTATAAAGCAAAGTTGCTCCAGCCTGTCCTAAAGGAAATCTATGAAGTATTATTCGATTTCGATGGTTTTGTACAAAAAAAATAATATAATCTGGAACGTCGGCAGCCGGTTTTCTTTTCTTTTTTTAAAACAGTATTTCAAATAATTATCGTGAATTAATTTCTTCGAGAACAAAGAATAATGTTTTGTCTAGAAAGCGATTAGAAAAAAAATTAGCGCAAAAAAATTAAAAATGAAATTGGTTCTTCAAGGTAAGGCAATATTTAAGTGAAGAAATTATGCAAGACCTTTATTTTGTCCAGAAATTAAAATTGTATTGTACAACAAAAAGAGAAAACAAAAATATAAATAATTTCTCTATTTTTAGTCTATCCTATGTAACTAAAATCCAGTTAACGAGCATAGAACAAGGATGTGCGTTTCTTGTTATAGCCAACTGAGAGGTAGCTACGAACATGAGATAATCCGATTAACCGTTCTCTTCAGCGTGAGGGTTTATCACACCTTCTAATGGACAGGACGGTCAAATTGCACTTTTTATCCTGGTTCTTTAAACAGGTGGGCTGAATCATATCCAGATTTAGTTGGAAGTCTATAGACGTCCTGGCCGTTTGGGAGGTTAAGGTAAGCTATATTCTGCTGGTGATGACATTAGTAGTGTGCCTTGTCGATTAAAGAAAACGAAGCAGTTATGCTAAGATATTCATATATAACTCATGAATCGCTATGTATAGTTATATGCATTCATGCATGCTTACAGTTATAAAAAGAAAGAATGGAATATTTAGACAATCAGTCCTTTATCAAAATTAACTTATGATCACAAAATACACGGAAAGAGAAAAGAAGAAAATCTAAGAAAGAGATGGCATGATACTAGATCCCTTGTTCTAAGAAAAAATACACAAAAAGAAAGAATGAAAAAAGATGGCATTATTAATGTAACAAAAGTATGATTCTAGGAATCAGCTGTTAGTCAAAGAGTGAAATAGTGCAGTCAGCGAGTGCTACTTTTCAGAGTATTTTATTGGTAAGTGATAAAAATATTTTGTATTCCCAGAAACAACTTGAGAAAAAAAAGTTGTGTTGAATGGAAAAGGTATCGAAACTGCAATTAAATATCACAGTCCTCCATACGAAACATCTCATTCAATCATTTCATTTACTGATAAAAAGTAAGAAAGGAGTAGAATCCAGTAGTATGAAAAACAATAAAATGTAACCTATTAAATTAGATGTCGCTACAGCCCAGTCGGTTTCGGGGATGCACTTTCGTTAGAAAGACCTGAGTTCGAATTCGATCTAGGACACTAAGAACCTTTATAAGGGCTTTTCATTTGAAGATGAATTAGTTAGTTTCATATGCAGGCGGAAAGATTTTTCCTTCAGGACACGCTGGTTTTTAATCCGTAAGAAACAAATTGGAAGCAAGAAGAGCACAATCATTTTAGCCATGGTAGGCAGCAGGTTAGCCATTTCAGATGATAAGATTAACGGCCCTCTCAGAGCATTAATCAGCTTTCAAAGATGCCACAGTACTTGGCCGTGACAGACCATGGAGTCCAATACGCAAGATCAAACAAGATTGGTATTTCATTAGATAATTCTGGAGAGAAAGAACAATACCTCATCACTTCAAATGAAAAGTCCTTATAATCACTCATATAGGATGATATTTAGATTTTCTTTTTAAGTATTTTGGAAAGTAACCTAGTTAACACAGCGTGTCACTGTGATCTCTGCGACTGTTGGGTAACTCATGAAACCCACAAAATGTGTCACTCGGATAATCTGTGAGATAATTTCGAAGACAGCAATACTTAGTGATTTATTACATTCATTACTGTTTGGCATTTTGGTCTCCATGATTTTTTATTGCACACGCTGCAACGAAGCGTTTTTGCTGCGTTTGCGAGACTGCGTCGCGCCCTTTAATCGAATAATACTCCTTTAATAGGTAACGCTTAAATTCTCTTGCTCAACAACCCCAAAAAGCACCTTGAAGTTAAAACCACTTTTAATCAAAAGTTTCCTTTTAATCACTTTTTGGCTTGAAAGAGTCATTACGAAGATTATCATCAGCCGACGACGACGTACCACTGGATGCAGTTCTGAAGGGTAAGAAGATTACGAACTGGCAGTGAAAGAAAATCGATAAACATATTATTAATTATAGTAAAATTTCCCGTTCCACTAATGTAATTAATTCTTTGTTGAAAGAAAGTAGAAACCCAAAGCTAGCACATGACATTTCTTTTGGTACAAATAGTTCTAACAAGTTCGAAATAAACAAACGTTTCTATAAAGTTCATACATACTATATATAAGGCGTTCATAAATTACATGACAATTTCAGGACAATAAAAACAAATTTAGAAATCATTGGATACAATAAAGAAAAATGTTTAGGGTTCAGTAATCGCATTTTTCGCATTTTCCGTTGGTCGCTACAATTAAAGAGAGGAGTTTTTGGCCTATGATGTGTTGCTTAAGTTTATTTAGCGTCATGTGTAATCCAATTTTATATCATTTGTCTCATTATTCCTATAATAATGCAATTTAAACAAAGTTAAAAGTTATGGTTATTCGAAAAATTTTGTAGTGATCCTGAATATCAAACTTTCATTAAATTCTGATTAGCTAGTGTAAAACTGTTATTATGCGTCTTAAAGAACGAACACCATCCATTATATGATTACACGTTTTACGAAACGCACTTAAATAATTAAATGACACAAAACTATGAAGTATGGAGGAGAGAAATCGAAGAAGAGATGAAACAGATGGTAAATTCCTGAAGATAGAAGTAAAGAAACAGATCAGTGATTGCGGTTCTATGTTCCGCAGGGAGTGAAGAAAATAAGAAAGTGAACCACTCTCATTTTCATTTCTAAATTTTCTCCTTCAACGAGAGTGAGGTGATAATTAACGGAAATTACACTCTCTGATTCGGCTAAAAACTTAGCATCTTTGGTTGCTAAGTTTTTAGCCGAATCAGGTTCTGCAAGGTGAATGTAGTAAGTTCTTATTTTCGAAGTTGGACGATGCCCTCAACTTACTTGCATTAAAAACTTTGATTATTAACAAATGGCAATAGATACGTACATCCTTTAAAACTACTATTCATTCTGACCATTTATACTCTCTCTCTCTCTCTCTCTCTCTCTCTCTCTCTCTCTCGGTTGTAGTTCTTTTGAATTACAGCAACTAAGGTTGTCAGTCCAGAGTAGAATGCGTGTGTTCTTCTGATTGGTTTCCTTGTTTTGGGGAAGAAAAATAAAAATGAGCTGAGCTTCCA
Organism: Typopeltis vanoorti; assembly: GCF_054136105.1. Lineage (NCBI taxonomy): Eukaryota > Metazoa > Arthropoda > Arachnida > Uropygi > Thelyphonidae > Typopeltis > Typopeltis vanoorti. The sequence goes on along the minus strand of NC_143550.1, from coordinate 58,148,225 downwards.
AGAGGGAAAATTTTGCTTCCTCCGTATGAGACCTGCGATATCACCAATAGCCGAAAAATCCCCTTATTAAGATTCTTCGCGTTCTAAACAGAATTCCTACCCAGGTCTTTCTAAGTAATGAGCATCGTCGATTGAGGCTACTCTTATAACTTGGTAACTGGCGCATGTTCAACTTATTTTAAAGTAAGCATGGAAGTGATCTAAGATAATCATAAAACCGTAAGTTTCGTAATATTATTCTCGTACAGTCATAAGAAGGAAGCAAGGAAATGCAATAAGGGACAAAAATGGTTGAAGAGGATGAGTCTAATGAAAGATGAAGAGAACGCTTTGATGATTTTCAATTTAGAAAACAATATAACTGAGATAATAAGAAGTTCAGTAATGGAGGAACCTTCTACAGGTATTGATTTAAATATTACAGTCGAACCAATAACAAGAATGAAATAATGAATTCAATAGAGAAGTAGAAGTGTGAACAGGAATGTACAGTAGTAATAAGACAGCTAAAAAAAACTGCCGCTGGTAAATTGCAAGGGATCTTTAATACTAGAGACTGATAAGGCATCCAAACAAATGAAAAAAGGAATGATAGCGTAATTCTAAAGAAAGGAGATCTGACTAGGTATGATAATTCGATGGAATTTAATATAGGGTCAACACCCTCAAAATTTTTTAAAATAATAATATAAATGAACAAGCTATGGAATTCAAAGTCTCTTTTACCTAAGTTTGTTTTATAGATTTTTCCAAAGAGTTTAACAGTATTGATAGAAGTAACATTATTAGAAGCTACGGAATTCCTGACATACTCGTACAAGTGAGGATAACAAAAGAAATTTATATAAAAGATAAAAAAAAAACTTGTGTTGTTGAACAGAAAGCGACTTCAGAATTGCTTGAAATAAGTACTGGCGTGAAACGGCGTTGCCCAATGTTTAAATTACTTTTTAACATACTGATTGTATTATGAAAAAGGTTACAAGTATTAGGAGAGGAACAAAATTGAATCTCATACCACAGCTGGAAGATGTAGATGACATAGTTTTAATATCATCTAGACACATTGATATACAAGTAAAATCAAAAGCATTGTACAAAACATCTGAAAGGTTGGACTCAGATATGAATAAGAAAGTTTTTAAACTGTGCAACACATACCAGGAAGAAATCAAAATTGACCAATATACAGTATAAGGGTTTTTTAGTTGTTGAAAGTTTTTTATATTATAAATTAAAGCTACGAAGAAATTATATACTTGGTTTAATCCATTATCCAAGTGTAAACAAACAAAGTTTGCGCCTGAACCTTTGCCACGAGTTGCCCCAGTCCTGAAAGATACTTGTATTTTAATAATAAGGTGTGACACCTTTTCGCAACTCATATAGGAAAAATATGACTTCTACATTACTTCAACCTTGGTATCTCACCTCCGGGTCTGGCCTCCACTGATGAGACCTTAATAAAGGTCGAAACCGGTCTGGGTAGTGACCCTTCTCATAATGCATAGCATTATACAAGTCCACAAGGAGATGTGCTTTGCATTATAGGCAAGTAATGTGAAGTCAAACCACCTTTGCCACGAGTTGCCCCAGTCCTGAAAATACTTCAGGCGCAAACTTTATTTGCTTTAATATGGATAATGGATTAAACCAAGTACACTTGGTTTAATCCATTATCCAAATGTTTTATCTTTTTATGCGGATTTGAAGTTATGCAGTGCACGCCCACAGATAAGAAACCTTTCTACAGTTCTGCGCATGTCAACAGAAGGAGAATCCATTTCGATAATAGGGTAATCCAGCGTTTCCCAAACTTTTGCCTACAACGGAAACACTTCACAAATCCTGAAATTTTCATGGAACACCTTGGTTAATTTGTAATGTATTCATTAATAATTAATTGTTAATTTAGCTGATATTTTATTATTAATTAATAATTGATCATTAATTAATAATTATTTAAATTTAGCCCAATGGAGAAAAAAAGAACCAAAGAAATTTCTTTTCTATGGAAATGAAAATTGCAATTTTAGATCGCTTAGCAAAAGGAAAGGGATCTACGGTGATTCCTTTCCTTACAGGTAAACATTTAAATTTAGGTGAATCTACTATAAGAGCAATTAAAAAGAATGAAGTCGCAATAAGAATATCTGTCATTTCTGGCACAAAACTAAGCGCCAAATTATCATCGTACTCAAGAGATGCTTTATTAGAAAAAACGGAACGAGCGCTCATAAATTAGCTTAGAGTTAATTCTTCATAATTGAAGAATTAACTCAAAGAAGAATTCCTATAAGTGATTATTTAATTAAACAAAAAGCTCTTCGGTTTTTATGAACAGATGAAGCAATGGGAGCCGTCTACTTCAGCTTACCAGGCTGATAAAGAATTTTGGGATTGCAACGGATGGTAAACCAGGTTTTTAAAAAGGAATGCACTTCATAACGTGAAGATTACAGACGAGGTTGCAGCAGCAAATGAAGAAGCAGCCAAAAATTTTCAAGAAAAGTCAGCCAAAATTATTGAAGATATTAAGCCCTTCCCTTAATGCATAACATTATACATATCCGCAAGGAGATGTGTTTTGCATTATGGGAGATACTGAGATAGGAGTGATGTTAGCTTGGTCCACCTTTGCTACGAGTTTCTCGGTGTTGTACTACCTTATCCCAGTCCTGAAGATATTTTCAGGCACAAATTTTGTTTGCTCACACTTAGATAAAGGATTAAACTAAATTTATTATAGTCTAACCAAGTGAAAAATAAACTTTCAACATTTTTCTCTAAATCCAGAGTAATTTAATAAAAAGGTGGCACACCTTTTGGAAACTCCTAATGGTAAAGATGGCCTCGCCATTGCTTCTGCCTGGTATCTCTACTTCTAGGCCTGGCTCCCACTGAAGAGACCTCAATAAAGGTTGAAACTAGTCTGGGTAGTGGCCCTTCCCTTAATGCATAACATTAGACATATCTGCAAGAAGATGTGTTTTGCATTATGGGAGATACTGAGATAGGAGTGATGTTAGCTTGGTCCACCTTTGCTACGAGTTACCCGGTGTTGTACTACCTTACCCCAGTCCTGAAGATATTTTCAGGTGAAAACTTTGTTTGCTCACACTTGTATAAAGGATTAAACTAAATTTATTATAGTCTAACCAAGGATGGGTGAAAATGCATTTTAAATACCCTTGGAGGGTAATGGATGGCAATGCTGTAGCCAAT